>NC_053022.1:409500181-409631017 GCF_003073215.2 Triticum urartu | reverse complement strand
GACAAACAAAGTGTCACTAGTATGCCTCTACTTGACTAGCTCGTTAATCAAAGATGGTTATGTTTCCTGGCCATGAACAATGAGTTGTTATTTGATTAACAAGGTCACATCATTAGTTGAATGATCTGATTGACATGACCCATTCCATTAGCTTAGCACCCGATCGTTTAGTATGTTGCTATTGCTTTCTTCATGACTTATACATGTTCCTATGACTATGAGATTATGCAACTCCCGTTTACCGGAGGAACACTTTGGGTGCTACCAAACGTCACAACGTAACTGGGTGATTATAAAGGAGCATTATAGGTGTCTCCAAAGGTAGATGTTGGGTTGGCGTATTTCGAGATTAGGATTTGTCACTCCGATTGTCGGAGAGGTATCTCTGGGCCCTCTCGGTAATACACATCACATAAAGCCTTGCAAGCATTACAACTAATATGTTAGTTGTGAGATGATGTATTACGGAACGAGTAAAGAGACTTGCCGGTAACGAGATTGAACTAGGTATTGGATACCGACGATCGAATCTCGGGCAAGTAACATACCGATGACAAAGGGAACAACGTATGTTGTTATGGGGTCTGACCGATAAAGATCTTCGTAGAATATGTAGGAGCCAATATGGACATCCAGGTCCCGCTATTGGTTATTGACCGGAGACATGTCTCGGTCATGTCTACATTGTTCTCGAACCCGTAGGGTCCGCATGCTTAAGGTTACGATGACAGTTACATTATGAGTTTATGCATTTTGATGTACCGAAGGTTGTTCGGAGTCCCGGATGTGATCACGGACATGACGAGGAGTCTCGAAATGGTCGAGACATAAAGATTGATATATTGGAAGCCTATGTTTGGACATCGGAAGTGTTCCGGGTGAAATCGGGATTTTACCGGATTACCGGGAGGTTACCGGAACCCCCCGGGAGCCATATGGGCCTTCATGGGCCTTAGTGGAAAGGAGAAAAGGGCAGCCCAAGGTGGCTGCGCCACTTCCCCCTCCCCTAGTCCTATTAGGACTAGGAGAAGGTGGCCGGCCCCCCTCTCTCTCTTTCCCCCCTTGGGAATCCTACTTGGAATAGGATTGGGGGGGGGGAGTCCTACTCCCGGAAGGAGTAGGACTCCTCTTGCGCCTCTCTCCCTGGCCGGCGCCCCCCTCCCCCCTTGGCTCCTTTATATACTGAGGTAGAGGCACCCTAGAACACACAAGTTGATCCACGTGATCTATTCCTTAGCCGTGTGCGGTGCCCCCTGCCACCATATACCTCGATAATACTGTAGCGGAGTTTAGGCGAAGCCCTGCTGCTGTAGTTCATCAAGATCGTCACCACGCCGTCGTGCTGACGAAACTCTACCCCGACACTTTGCTGGATCGGAGTCCGGGGATCGTCATCGAGCTGAACGTGTGCTCGAACTCGGAGGTGCCGTAGTTTCGGTGCTTGATCGGTTGGATCGTGAAGACGTACGACTACTTCCTCTACGTCGTGTCATCGCTTCCGCAGTCGGTCTGCGTTGGGTACGTAGACAACACTCTCCCCCTCATTGCTATGCATCACATGATCTTGCATGTGCGTAGGAAAATTTTTGAAATTACTACGAAACCCAACAGTGGCATCCGAGCCTAGGTTATTTATGTTGATGTTATATGCACGAGTAGAACACAAGTGAGTTGTGGACGATACAAGTCATACTGCCTACCAGCATGTCATACTTTGGTTCGGCGGTATTGTTGGACGAGACGACCCGGACCAACCTTACGCGTACGCTTACGCGAGACCGGTTCCCTCGACGTGCTTTGCACATAGATGGCTTGCGGGCGACTGTCTCTCCAACTTTAGTTGAACCAAGTATGGCTACGCCCGGTCCTTGCGAAGGTTAAAACGGAGTCTATTTGACAAACTATCGTTGTGGTTTTGATGCGTAGGTGAGATTGGTTCTTACTTAAGCCCGTAGCAGCCACGTAAAACATGCAACAACAAAGTAGAGGACGTCTAACTTGTTTTTGCAGGGCATGTTGTGATGTGATATGGTCAAGGCATGATGCTGAATTTTATTGTATGAGATGATCATGTTTTGTAACCGAGTTATCGGCAACTGGCAGGAGCCATATGGTTGTCGCTTTATTGTATGCAATGCAATCGCGATGTAATGCTTTACTTTATTACTAAATGGTAGTGATAGTCGTGGAAGCATAAGATTGGCGAGACGACAACGATGCTACGATGGAGATCAAGGTGTCGCACCGGTGACGATGGTGATCATGACGGTGCTTCGGAGATGGAGATCACAAGCACAAGATGATGATGGCCATATCATATCACTTATATTGATTGCATGAGATGTTTATCCTTTTATGCATCTTATCTTGCTTTGATTGACGGTAGCATTATAAGATGATCTCTCACTAAATTATCAAGAAGTGTTCTCCCTGAGTATGCACCGTTGCCAAAGTTCGTCGTGCCCAGACACCACGTGATGATCGGGTGTGATAAGCTCTACGTCCATCTACAACGGGTGCAAGCCAGTTTTGCACACGCAGAATACTCAGGTTAAACTTGGCGAGCCTAGCATATGCAGATATGGCCTCGGAACACGGAGACCGAAAGGTCGAGCGTGAATCATATAGTAGATATGATCAACATAAACGATGTTCACCATTGAAAACTACTCCATCTCACGTGATGATCGGTTATGGTTTAGTTGATTTGGATCACGTAATCACTTAGAAGATTAGAGGGATGTCTATCTAAGTGGGAGTTCTTAAGTAATATGATTAATTGAACTTAAATTTATCATGAACTTAGTACCTGATAGTATCTTGCTTGTTTATGTTGATTGTAGATAGATGGCTCGTCCTGTTGTTCCGTTGAATTTTAATGCGTTCCTTGAGAAAGCAAAGTTGAAAGATGATGGTAGCAATTACACGGACTGGGTCCATAACTTGAGGATTATCCTCATTGCTGCACAGAAGAATTACGTCCTGGAAGCACCGCTGGGTGCCAGGCCTGCTGCTGGAGCAACACCAGATGTTATGAATGTCTGGCAGAGCAAAGCTGATGACTACTCGATAGTTCAGTGTGCCATGCTTTACAATATGATGACTACTTGATAGTTTAGTGCACCATGCTTAACGGCTTAGAATCGGGACTTCAAAGTTGTTTTGAACGTCATGGACCATATGAGATGTTCCAGGAGTTGAAGTTAATATTTCAAGCAAATACCCGAGTTGAGAGATATGAAGTCTCCAACAAGTTCTATAGCTAAAAGATGGAGGAGAATAGCTCAAGCAGTGAGCATGTGCTCAGATTGTCTGGATACTACAATCGCTTGAATCAAGTGGGAGTTAATCTTCCAGATAAAATAGTGATTGACAGAATTCCCTAGTCACCATCACCAAGTTAGTAGAACTTCATGATGAACTATAATATGCAAGGGATAACGGAAACAACTCCCAAGCTCTTCGTGATGCTGAAATCAACGAAGGTAGAAATCAAGAAAAACATCAAGTGTTGATGGTTGACAAGACCACTAGGTTTCAAGAAAAGGGCAAAGGGAAGAAGGGGAACTTCAAGAAGAACGGCAAGCAAGTTGCTGCTCAAGTGAAGAAGCCCAAGTCTGGTCCTAAGCCTGAGACTAAGTGCTTCTACTGCAAAGGGACTGGTCACTGGAAGCGGAAACTGCCCCAAGTATTTGGCGGATAAGAAGGATGGCAAAGTGAACAAAGGTATATTTGATATACATTATTGATGTGTATTTTACTAGTGTTCGTAGCAACCCCTCGGTATTTGATACTGGTTCAGTTGCTAAGAGTAGTAACTCGAAACGGGAGTTGCAGAATGAACATAGACTAGTTAAGGGTGAAGTGACGATGTGTGTTGGAAGTGGTTCCAAGATTGATATGATCATCATCGCACACTCCCTATACTTTTGGGATTAGTGTTGAACCTAAATAAGTGTTATTTGGTGTTTGCGTTGAGCATGAATATGATTTGATCATGTTTATTGCAATACGGTTATTCATTTAAGTAAGAGAATAATTGTTGTTCTGTTTACATGAATAAAACCTTATATGGTTACACACCCAATGAAAATAGTTCATTGGATCTCGATCTTAGTGATACACATATTCATAATATTGAAACCAAAAGATGCAAAGTTAATAATGATGGTGCAATTTATTTGTGGCACTGCCGTTTTAGGTCATTTGGTGTAAACTGCATGAAGAAAATCCATGCTGATGGGCTTTTGAAATCACTTGATTATGAATCAGTTGATGCTTGCGAACCATGCCTCATGAGAAAGATGACTAAGACCCCGTTCTCCAGAACAATGGAGCGAGCAACAGATTTGTTGGAAATCATACATACTGATGTATGTGGTCCGATGAATATTGAGGCTCGCGGCAGGTATCATTATTTTCTGATCTTCACAGATGATTTGAGCAGATATGAGTATATCTACTTGATGAAACACAAGTCTAAAACGTTTGAAAAGTTCAAAAATTTCAGAGTGAAGTGGAGAATCATCGTAACAAAAATAAAAGTTTCTACGATATGATCGCAGAAGTAAAATATTTGAGTTATGAGTTTGGCCTTCAGTTAAAAACAATGTGAAATAGTTTCACTACTCACGCCACCTGGAACACCACAGTGTAATGGTGTGTCCGAACGTCATAACCGTACTTTATTAGATATGGTGCGATCTATGATGTCTCTTACCGATATACCACTATCGTTTTGGGGTTATGCATTAGAGACAGCTGCATTCACGTTAAATAGGGCACCATCTAAATCTGTTGAGATGACACCGTATGAACTATGGTTTGGGAGGAAACCTAAGCTGTCGTTTCTTGAAGTTTGAGGTTGCAATGCTTATGTGAAAATGTTTCAACCTGATAAGCTCAAACCCAAATCGGAGAAGTACGTCTTCATAGGATACCCAAAAGAAAATGTTGGGTACACCTTCTGTCACAGATCCGAAGGCAAGATATTCGTTGCTTTGAATGGATCCTTTCTAGAGAAGGAGTTTCTCTCGAAATAAGTGAGTGGGAGGAAAGTAGAACTTGATGAAGTAACTGTACCTGCTCCCTTATTGGAAAGTAGTTCATCACAGAAATCTGTTCCTGTGACTACAACACCAATTAGTGAGGAAGCTAATGATGATGATCATGTAACTTCAGATCAAGTTACTACCGAACCTCGTAGGTAAACCAGAGTGAGATCCGCACCAGAGTGGTACGGTAATCATGTTCTGGAGGTCATGTTACTTGACCATGACGAGCCTACGAACTATGAGGAAGAGATGATGAGCCCAGATTCCGCGAAATGGCTTGAGGCCATGAAATCTGAGATGAGATCCATGTATGAGAACAAAGTATGGACTTTGATTGACTTGCCCAAAGATCAGCGAGCCATTGAGATTAAATGGATCTTCAAGAGGAAGACGGACGCTGATAGTAGTGTTACTATCTACAATCTAGAATTGTCGCAAACAGTTTTTCAACAAGTTCAAGGTGTTGACTACGGTGAGTGTTTATCACTCGTATTTATGCTTAAGTCTGTCCGAATCATGTTAGCAATTGCCGCATTTTATGAAATCTGGCAAATGGATAAACAAAACTGCATTCCTTAATGGATTTATTAAAGAAGAGTTGTATATGATGCAACCAGAAGGTTTTGTCAATCCTAAAGGTACTAACAAAATATGCAAGCTCCAGCGATCCATCTATGGACTGGTGCAAGCATCTCGGAGTTGGAATATACGCTTTGATAAGTTGATCAAAGCATATAGTTTTATACAGACTTGCGGTGAAGCCTGTATTTACAAGAAAGTGAGTGGGAGCACTACCATTTCTGATAAGTATATGTGAATGACATATTGTTGATCGGAAAATGTAGAATTATTCTGCAAAGCATAAAGGAATTTGAAAGGAGTTTTTCAAAGAAAGACCTCGGTGAAGCTGCTTACATATTGAGCATCAAGATCTATAGAGATAGATTAAGATGCTTGATAAGTTTTTCAATGAGTACATACCTTGACAAGATTTTGAAGTAGTTCAAAATGGAATAGTCAAAGAAGAAGTTCTTGCCTGTGTTACAAGGTGTGAAGTTGAGTAAGACTCAAAACCGACCACGATAAGATAGAGAGAGAATGAAAGTCATTCCCTATGCCTTAGCCATAGGTTCTATAAAGTATGCCATGCTGTGTACCAGACCTATTGTATACCCTGCCCTGAGTTTGGCAAGGGAGTACAATAGTGATCTAGGAGTAGATCACTGGACATTGGTCAAAATTATCCTTAGTGGAATAAGGATATGTTTCTCGATTATGGAGGTGACAAAAGGTTCGTCGTAAAGGGTTACGTCGATGCAAGTTTTGACCAAGTTTTGACACTGATCCAGATGACTCTAAGTCTCAATCTGGATACATATTGAAAGTGGGAGCAATTAGCTAGAATAGCTCCATGCAGAGCATTGTTGACATAGAAATTTGCAAAATACTTACGGATCTGAATGTGGCAGACCCGTTGACTAAACTTCTCTCACAAGCAAAACATGATCACACCTCAGTACTCTTTGGGTGTTAATCACATAGCGATGTGAACTAGATTATTGACTTTGGTAAACCCTTTGGGTGTTGGTCACATGTCGATGTGAACTATGGGTGTTAATCACATGGTGATGTGAACTATTGATGTTAAATCACATGGCGATGTGAACTAGATTATTGACTCTAGTGCAAGTGGGAGACTGAAGGAAATATGCCCTAGAGGCAATAATAAAGTTATTATTTATTTCCTTATATCATGATAAATGTTTATTATTCATGCTAGAATTGTATTAACCGGAATCATAATACATGTGTGAATACATAGACAAACAGAGTGTCACTAGTATGCCTCTACTTGACTAGCTCGTTGATCAAAGATGGTTATGTTTCCTAACCATAGACATGAGTTGTCATTTGATTAACGGGATCACATCATTAGGAGAATGATGTGATTGACTTGACCCATTCCGTTAGCATAGCACTTGATCGTTTAGTTTGTTGCTATTGCTTTCTTCATGACTTATACATGTTCCTATGACTATGAGATTATGCAACTCCCGTTTACCGGAGGAACACTTTGTGTGCCACCAAATGTCACAACATAACTGGGTGATTATAAAGGTGCTCTACAGGTGTCTCCGAAGGTACTTGTTGGGTTGGCGTATTTCGAGATTAGGATTTGTCACTCCGATTGTCGGAGAGGTATCTCTGGGCCCTCTCGGTAATGCACATCACTTAAGCCTTGCAAGCTTTGCAACTAATGAGTTAGTTGCAGGATGATGTATTACAGAACAAGTAAAGAGACTTGCCGGTAACGAGATTGAACTAGGTATTGAGATACCGACGATCGAATCTCGGGCAAGTAACATACCGATGACAAAGGGAACAACGTATGTTGTTATGCGGTCTGACCGATAAAGATCTTCGTAGAATATGTGGGAGCCAATATGAGCATCCAGGTTCCGCTATTGGTTATTGACCGGGCACGTGTCTCGGTCATGTCTACATTGTTCTTGAACCCGTAGGGTCCGCACGCTTAAGGTTTCGATGACAGTTATATTATGAGTTTATGAGTTTTGATGTACCGAAGGAGTTCGGAGTCCCGGATGAGATCGGGGACATGACGAGGAGTCTCGAAATGGTCGAGACGTAAAGATCGATATATTGGACGACTATATTCGGACATTGGAAAGGTTCCGAGTGATTCGGGTATTTTTCGGAGTACCGGAGAGTTACAGGAATACGTATTGGGCCTTATTGGGCCATACGGGAAAGAAGAAAAAGGGCCTCAAGGGTGGCCGCACCCCTCCCCTTGGTCTGGTCCGAATTGGACTAGGGAAGGGGGGCGCCCCCTTCCTTCCTTCTCCTTTTCCCTTCCTCTTTTCCTATTCCATATGGGAGGTGGAATCCTACTAGGACTAGGGAGTCCTAGTAGGACTCCACACTTGGCGCGCCCCCTCCTAGGGCCGGCCTCCTCCTCCCTTGCTCCTTTATATACGGGTGCAGGGGGGCACCCCAAAGACACAACAATTGATCATTGATCTCTTAGCCGTGTGCGGTGCCCCCTTCCACCATAATCCTCGATAATATTGTAGCGGTGCTTAGGCGAAGCCCTGCGACGGTAGAACATCAAGATCGTCACCACGCCGTCGTGCTGACGGAACTCTTCCCCGACATTCTGCTGGATCGGAGTCCGGGGATCATCATCGAGCTGAACATGTGCTAGAACTCAGAGGTGTCGTAGTTTCGGTGCTTGATCGGTCGGGCCGTGAAGACGTACGACTACATCAACCGCGTTGTGCTAACGCTTCCGCTTTCGGTCTATGAGGGTACGTAGACAACACTCTCCCCTCTCGTTGCTATGCATCACCATGATCTTGCATGTGCGTAGGAATTTTTTTGAAATTAATACGTTCCCCAACACCATGAGCGATAGCGAAGCCTTCAACCTTTTTTTTGAAAGCCCCACAACTAGCTATCTTATAGCAGATAAGGCAAGCCTACTCAACTAATCTCATGTAAACGCAGTTCACTAAAATCCAAATAGAAAAAGACAACTACTTATTAAACATGTATTTGAGTGCTCCGTCATTGTTCGGATCTTGACCGAGTCCGAGCTTCCCAAGCTCTATGCTGTTTGGGAACTCAGCAAGGGTCTTACCACCTTCTTGATTGACTATATTTGAGTCTTTGGGGTAATTTAGGATTATATTCCGCGCCGAAGATTTGTGCTTGTGGGCTAGGGTGAATATAGCAGACCAGTGGCTCTGGTAATTGACAATCGTTCGGACTTGGTAAAGGTTGTCGCAGCACCTGTAGTAGGATAGAGGACTTATTGCGATGCCCGTGGACCAATTTACTATGTCTCTGTCGCTGACGTTGGTCAAAGAGGCCACGTGGATTGGCTTGGGTCTTCTTCGGCTAATGAGACCTCGATCCCGAAGCCTTCGGAGTATCTTTTTGATAGGCGCCTCTATCTGTATGGGGAATTCGCTGCTGAAAGATCCCGCCCAGTGTCCCCTTCCTTCCCCCGCCGCCTTCCGACCAAAGGGAGTATACAATTTCTTCTTCAGGACACTCATGACCGATCGTGAGACTGCCTGTTGAACGCCTGATGGCACCTTGCTCTGACCTGAGCTATGCAACAACGAGATCCCCCTCGATCTTTGCCGGATGTGCTTGACGGTCCCCCATAATAAGCTAACTTGGGGACTTTTTAGTCCATCTTTTCCAAGAGTCTCCGCTAGTTGAACCGCGTCCAGTAGACGACCTCTTCCGCTCATCCCCTTCGTCAGCTCTTTGATAGGGATACTATAACCTAGGTCCCTAAACTTGGAATGGATGGCGGAGCGTAGGTGGCAGGCAGTTATATGGATACGGTGCTTTACCCGTAGACGCTTCTCCAGCTCTCGCAAGAATTGTATGGGAGTCGTCCTCGGGGGGACTTCCCGAATGACCGTACCGGGGAATTCTACCGTACTCCGTGCAGCTATGGTTGTTGATCCTGCGGAGCCTACCCAAAGGTTCAGACCGGATTGTAGGAAGTGGGTGATACGTTTTTGTATTTCTATGAGAAGAAATACGGCACCCACGATTCCCAGTAGTAAGTCGTCGGCATATCGCGCGTAACAAATCCTTATTAATAAGGAATGGCTTTTAAAGGGGGCCAGCTTACGGGCCAGGCCTCTCTCTGACCTGATAACTAGTATCGCCTCCCCGCCCAGCTCTATCAGCAGGCCCCTTCTTTTGCAATACTTAAGAAGGTCTCTCATGGCCAAATTCTTATTAAAGCCTTCTCTACCATTGAATTCGACCTTCGGGGTCAACCCAGTGGCTTCTATGAGGAAGGCGGCGCAAAGGAGGCTCGAGGGCTTGTTAAGGAAGGCGGCTAGGGCCGCTGAAGGGGGGAAAACGAAAGGCGTTTTCTGGTCTCCCCTTCGCCTGGGGGTGCTTGTGGGGGGGTGCCACGATGAAACAAGGGAATGAAAGGTCGCTTTGGGTTGGATGCTCTTTACCCTCCCCACTATGAGGGCTCTGTTGTCTTGGGGAGCGTTGAAGCTTGCTTCTTTTCCATACTTTTCTAGGTCATCAATACGACGACCTATTCTTAATAGAACCGATCTTATTTTCACTACAAGAGGAATTTCATGCTTCTGCCGGATCCTCCCTATCTCCTGATCGAGCTTCTGTAGGTAGATATTGCCTGGTAGGGCCGATAGTAGTACACTGTTTGGGATGGAGTCAGGGCCCCTCTCACCCCCTACGAGTCGTCCGGTGGAAAACTTTTTCTGAGTGGGGTAAAAGAACTTGGAATCGTCCATCTCTTCCTTCAAGATTGAGATGAATCAATGTCGGTCGATGGTGTGAAAACACTTCCTGATGTCGAATTCCAAAAACTAGCGAGAGGTTCCCCACTCTTCTTTGATCTGTCTGAGGGCCGAGTGGCAGCCTCGACCCGAGCGAAAGTGCGATGTGTCTGGAAACTTGGGATCATAAATGGATTCGGGTACCATTCTGATTGCCTCTTTCATGATCTTTTCTATGGGTAGAACTACTGTGAGCGGTCTAAACTTCGACCCTTCTTTCTTTCTTCATTTAAAAAAGGGGGAGCAAAGCCTGTTTTTTGCTCCCTCAATTGATAGATCAGGGCCCCTCCTGCCGGCCCGAATGAAAGGCTCTTTAAGGAAGTAGTCCCATCACTCTCGGGCCCGGCACCAACCAAGAGGAGGCGGGGCTCTCTCCAATCATTCCGAAGAGTCGAGATCTCGTAAAGGAAAAATTAGCTAGCTCGGTAGGTTTGGACCCGGGTGAATCAGTTCAGTGAAGGAAGGGAGCCTAAACTTAAGGCTTTTCCAAGCCTTGCCGATAGGCACCTCATGGATCGCTCAGTTCGCTTGCGGAGTTCTTAGATCAGTAGATCTAGATAGAGTCTCGCTCATAAAGGAAGAGTAGCGCGCTAGCGCGGCTCGCTTCGCTTTTCGACGCGGAGCTCGCTGCTGTCTTTTTAGCTTCAAAACTACAGGGCGTGCGTTAGCACTACGGCTTTTCAGCCTCCCTTTGCTGGTTCCGAACTATCACTGATCCCAGAGATCAACCTTCAAACCTTTTTCTTTGAATCTCAGGAAGGCTTTCTCGGGGAGAAAGCTGGTTGGGGAACTGCTAAACGACCTAAAAGAAAAAGAGGAGACTGACTCTGACCTTTCAAAGCCCTATCTCATCTGGTTGATAGTAGAAGGTACGTACGATGATACCATGGACATAAACGAGGTCGAGCATATCTTTAATGATTTCAAACTAAAGCGTACCTAAAGCCTGCCCTGGATATGAAAAAGGGATTTGAGCCAGAAGAAGATGAGGATCTATCACCAGATGAGGAAATGGAAACAACTAAGTATTAGTTAGGTTTAGGTTCAGGAAATGGAAATGGTAACAGCGGCCCAAAAATGGTAAGGTTTTCTTTTCAAAGAAAAAGGAACGCAAAAGTTTTGCGAAATCCTTATCTTTCGGCTTTTTAAAGAAGATAGGCCATTACAAAAACAAGGTATAACAGTCGACTTTCCTATCAGGATTTTACAACCTGAATACCAAGGGACCACTATTAGAAGAGAGCATAATAAGTAAATGTCGACGCCATCTTTGACTTTTTGGATGGTCGGCGGCGCCATAAACTTGATAACCAGCACCAAGGAGTCAAGAAATTCAACTAAATAGAATCCTAAAACAATCTTATTCGAGCACACACGGGACCCACAGCAATGAAATTCACACAAGCGGAAATCATCCAAGCAGAGAATGGAGAAGGGAAATATACTTGAAATTGTTTTTTTCCAAATGAGAAAGCCTTTGGCAAACTCCTTGCAAATCTGTTTTTGCCGGGCACAATAGACATATCTGCTCAGTCACAACATAAGGAACCCCAATGTTCCTCAAAGCCTACCCGGCCTGACAGCTTTAGTTGAATGATTTGATCCCGAAGCAAGCTTTCTACTTAAATTGCTATGACTGGCCAACTAATGATAGGACTACCTATCTTGATGCTTTGAATCTGTATTCAGAGCTTTTTTCCAACTACCGGGACTACTAATTTCAAGTACAAAGCTCTCCTATGAATATGCTACTGCTCTTACTTTCTACCTGAATCCGAGCATTGAAGCAAGCTCTTTATCGCGCCATAACCGAGTCTCTCCTTGCAGCTCTGACCAATCCACCCGTCATTGCAAATAACTGCTCCTTACTCTTTGATTGTATGTCCATTTTTGCTTGATGTCTGGCTCACCGGATCTGGTACATGAAAAAGCCATTCCTTTTCGCTTTCCTTCAACCACTCAGTATACTTTTTTACTGGAAGAGTCAAGCGAAAGCAATTAGTTTAGAAGGAAGAGGAAGACCTAGGGGGCTTACGTCCTCATTTCACTCTTTTTGCTCCTGCGAGACACGACTCAACTACTTTTTACAATTGACAGGGTAGCCCGGAGGTCAGATGAAGGGTCTTCCCCATAAAGATAGATTAGTACTTGGAAGGTTCAGATGAAGGAAGGGCTGAAACAAGGCAAAAACTATTCAATGGGGTAAATAAATATGAGCAATCCGTGAGAATAGCAAACCCCTATCTCTTAAAAAGAAGAAGATAGATAGGTCCACGAGTTGAGACAGAGAAGTTCTAACTAATCAAGTAGGAGTTTACCCACGAGAGTCAGAGGCTGCATCATCAAAGGGGTATAGAAATAATTCAGAAGCACTATGGCCTGAAGCGAAGGGCAGGAACGAACGGGAGAGTCAGAGGCTGCATCATCGAAGGGGTATAGAAATAATTCAGAAGCACTATGGCCTGAAGCGAAGGGCGGGAACGAACGGAATCAATGTGTTCCAATTTATTCAGAGTAAGGACAACAGCTGAGAAGGGACAAAAAAATAGCATAGACAAAAGGTAGGACCAGATCATGCGAAGAGCTCTTCGCCCTATTGATTAGGAATCTCGATCAGAAACCACCAGGCCATGTCTCCCGATAAAAGATGATCCCCACAATGGATGTCAGGCCTTGGCTTTATAAAATCTGATTGGATCCGCACTAGAGGATAAGAATACAGATAGGCTGACTAAGAAGATCTTCAAATTGTCTTACCTGAAAAGATGAGTTATTCAAAGGAATACCTGAAGAATAGAATAGAATAGAATAAACACATGGCACAGCTGGGTGCTAGAATAGTAGTTTGATAGAAGTTCTAGTCACTTAAAAAAATAACCACTGCTTAACTTAATTAGATCGTAGAAGATAAGCAAGCGGGTTCGGGCAGTTAGTCCTATTTGAAGGTAAGAAGTTCGGGTAGTAAGGGCTAGGTTTATATAGGGGCTATATTTTTGAGAAACATATGGTCTTGCTCATTTCTCATCAAG
Source organism: Triticum urartu (assembly GCF_003073215.2). NCBI lineage: Eukaryota > Viridiplantae > Streptophyta > Magnoliopsida > Poales > Poaceae > Triticum > Triticum urartu. The sequence continues at coordinate 409,617,571 of NC_053022.1, read as the reverse complement.
GAATGGAGATTGGGTTGGTGTTTGGAAGGGGGATTCATTAAACTGACCTTGGCCAGCAAGCAGAAAAAGGACTGACGTCTTGGGGCGCGCTAGCGCGCGTACTCTTCTTCTGCGAGACTCCATCCAAATCCACCACTTACTTGTTGGTTGGTGTTCCATTCTGTTATCTTAGACTATGCTGCCTTCTTCAATTCCATTCTTCGTCTCCCTAGTCGAAGTCTTCTTGCTGGCCCAACCCAACATGCATTTTAGAGTGCCGTGCCAGGGCGATAGGCGCTCCGCCAGTCACGCATGTTCGCCAGAGCCTTTCTTGGCTATGTAAATATAGGGCCGGAATAAGTGGAAGATCCTCAACAAAATGGATTAAGGTGGGCTTCGGATTTTTCATAATTTTTTTCTATCTTTTCATTAAGTTCTTGTTTGATCTGCCGCTATTATCACAATATCCCTCCTTTTAGGGTTAATGCTATCAATGGTGAATCGATCATTCGCTATCCTACGGAACGAGTAAAGAGACTTGCCGGTAACGAGATTGAACTAGGTATTGAGATACTGACGATCGAATCTCGGGCAAGTAACATACCGATGACAAAGGGAACAACGTATATCATTATGCGGTTTGACCGATAAAGATCTTCGTAGAATATGTAGGAACCAATATGAGCATCCAGGTTCCGCTATTGGTTATTGACTGGAGATGAGCCTCGGTCATGTCTACATAGTTCTCGAACCCGTAGGGTCCGCATGCTTAATGTTCTGTGATGATTTGTATTATGAGTTATGTGATTTGATGACCGAAGTTTGTTCGGAGTCCTGGATGAGATCGGGGACATGACGAGGAGTCTCGAAATGGTCGAGACATAAAGATCGATATATTGGAAGGCTATATTCGGACATCGAAGTTCCGAGTGATTCGGGTATTTTTCTGAGTACCGGAGAGTTACAGGAATTCGTATTGGGCCTTAATGGGTCATACGGGAAAGGAGAGAAAGGCCTCAAGGGTGGCCGCGCCCCTTCCCCATGGACTGGTCCGAATTGGACTAGGGAAAGGGGGCGCTCCCTTCCTTCCTTCTCCTTCTCACTTCCCTTTTTCCTATTCCATGTGGGAGGTGGAATCCTACTAGAACTAGGGAGTCCTAGTAGGACTCCACACTTTGGGCGCGCCCTATGAGGGCCGGCCTCCTCCTCCCTCCATCATTTATATACGTGGCCAGGGGGCACCTCATAGACACACAAGTTGATTGTTTCCAGCCGTGTGCGGTGCCCCCCTCCACCACAATCCACCTTAGTCATATCGTAGCGGTGCTTAGGCGAAACCCTGTTCCGGTAGCATCATCATCACCGTCATCACGCCATCGTGCTGACGAAGCTCTTCGTCGACACTCTGCTGGATAGTGAGTTCGTGGGACGTCACCGAGCTGAACGTGTGCAGATCGCGGAGGTGTCGTACTTTCGGTACTAGGATCGGTCGATCGTGAAGACGTATGACTACATCAACCGCGTTGTCATAACGCTTCCGCTTACGGTCTACGAGAGTACATGGACAACACTCTTCCCCTCTCGTTGCTATGCATCACCATGATAGATCTTGCATGTGCATAGGAATTTTTTTTTGAAATTACTGCGTTCCCCAACAGATATGGGTGTAGTACACAGTACAGGTATCTACCACGAGATCGTAGCAATGAATATGAGATGTTCTATTGACTAGCCTGGCCTCGGTTTATATAACACACCAAAGGCCTGGGGTTTAGAGGAGTCCTTGTCTTGGGTGCCAAGTCTTGTGGAATCCTCCTTGTATGCGGCATGGGCTGCCCGAAGTGGCCCATAAGTGAACCGCCATGGGGGTCCTCGGCCCGATCCAGCTGGTCGGGAGACGACGTGGTGAGTACCCCCTAGTCCAGGACACCGTCAGCCGTCCACTAGCCGACGGCAAAGAAAGTGGCCGTTAGGTGCTTCTGTTAGTGGGCCACCGTCCCTCTTTGCTGTCTGCTAGCAGATGACAAAGTTACTATGCCGACTGCTAGCAGACGGCAAAGAGCTAGCTGACGGCAAACATTATCTTTGTCGTCAGCTCTTTTTTGCCGTCAGTTTTCTGTAAGCCGATGGCAAAGACCTTCTTTACTGTCAGCTAGCAGACGACAAAGAGCTGGCTGACGACAAAAATCCTGACTCCAGTAGTGTACTCCTACTTTATGGTGGATTGCCTCACGCGGAAGATGAGTATGAACTAGTACAAGGGTGAGTTGCCTCGTCAGGGCTCAGGATTCGATCCCTCTCTATAGAGATGTTCGCCCCTCGGGAGGCGGCTGCGGGAGGCCACTCCTCAGGAGGCCCTGATGTAGTTTGCCTCGCGAGGCGGGGGCCTTCTCGAGGGGCTTGACCGCCGCGTTGTACTCACGGGGCTCGCTCTCAAGAACATAATATCTTCTTTTACTGTGATAATCAAAGAGAGTAGGCGCATGCTAAGTAACATGCACAATGGGATTTTTATTGAACCTCAAGTTGTAAGTATAATTAGTGGTTGTGCCCTTAAGGAACTTATGGCGCTTCATGGCCTCAAAGTCTAAGGGTGTGTTTAGTTTCAATCATCAAGTGGAATGGCATGGGTCCGACCCGTACCTGGGCCTCGTTCCGGCGTTCGGTACATCGCTGGAACGGAATCAACCGGATCCCACCGAACGAATATTATATGTATATGCGGAACCAAGCCATACCTCCAAATCGACCGGACCACAAGGAACGAACGGAACCTGCGTCTCTTCCCCCTCCCCGACTCGCACGCGCCCTCCAAATCTCAGCGCCGCCACACTCCCCCGACCCAGCGCCGGCTGTCCCTCACCTCCCCGTCGCCTCCCCTCCCGCTCGTCTTTCTTCCTCATAGTCGGCCATCCCGTGGCGCACACATCCAGGCAAAGAACGAGGAGCGGCCGTCCTGTCATGGACACATCTGAGCGACCGTAGCTGCTTGCTGCGGGCAGCGGCTAAGGAGGAGTGGAGCAACGGCTCGTGGCTGGCCGGCGGCGGCCTCCCGGCCTCACCTGCTGTCGGCGGCTCCTCCTTCCTTTGCCTCTTCACAATCTATTATTTCTGAAGGCGCTCGAAGTGCAGCCTCGTGAACTCGGCCGTCATGGTGCAGACCATCACTATCGACAGATAGTTGTTTCTAGCAGTGGTGCCTGAACTGATCTTTTGTTGGTGTGTGTGTGTGGTGCGTCATATGATCTTTTCTGCTCTCTAATTATGATAGATTCTCGTTCTTTGATCTTGTGTACCTGTATTGCAGCGTCTATATGTACCTCTTAATGATATAATAAGTGTTCACTAGCATTCATTAGTTTTCTATCAAAATCTGATTCAGTGTGAATCTATCTAATCAAGTGAGATGAACAATTCCACTCCATTCTATCTCTCGAACCAAACACCAACATGTAACCGTTTCATTCTTTAAAATTGCTCCTACCAAACACAAGGACATAACCGACCCGTGCTAGTGGAATGGAACCATGACATTCCGTTCCACTTCGTTCTCAAACCAAACACACCCTAAGTACTGAGTAGGTAGAATGGGATCATTAGGCCAAGGTGAAACACCCAGCTCCTTAGCTACACGGGAGGCATACATCCTACCATAAAAGTGATCACTAACAACGTTGTGTTGCAATCTTCATGCACCGATCTCTCCAAAATAATAAAATTTAATTTCTGTCAAAGCAGTGTGTATGAGGCTCAAGTTAGGGGCACACAGTGTGCTGCAATCTTGCTTGCCCATGATGCATTTGCCATTAAATAGTGCAAAGTAATGAATTTATGGAAAATGAATACTTTTTATTCTACCTTGTGCCACTCCTCTATCCTCACCATAACAAAGACTAGTAAAAAATGACTCATACTCAGATTTCAGTGGTTCCTCTAGCGAACCCCAATATGAAATCTTACATGCAGCACAAAACACTTCTAGAGGAATGGTATAAGAATTTAAAACTATATAGAGACTAGCCAACTCGCATCTAGGAGGCTCCCCCGATTGGGTCTTTACTGACCGTTCGATCTGCCTTTCTGGTGTGTTAGAGCCGTTCGATCTGCCTTTCTGGTGTGTTAGAGCCGTTCGATCTTCACAGCAGTCAAACCTGATTTTCATCTACTGTTAGTTCTGGTTGGCCAATGACAAGTGGGCTCGTCTCGTGCTCTGGTTGGCTGGGTCAGTCGTGGCCGCGTGCAGACGGTTTTGACCAATCCGCTCCACGCTTCCGCAGCCAATCCGCCTCGTCCCACTCCCGCACCAGCCGTCACACAAACCCTAGCCCTGTTTTCCCTCGATCCCCACAGCCTCCCGCTCCCCTCCTCCACCCCACTCCTCGCCTCACCACGGCCTCCGCCCTGGAGCCCCGTCGCCGCCTCTCCTCCACCCCCTCCTCGCGTCGCCACGGCCTCCGCCTGCTATTCCTCCTCCACCACACTAGCCCCTCTACGTCGTCTTACTTCTCTTCGTTGTCAATGCGGCCGCATCGACCGCTGGTTCCAGATCGAGCGCGGGTTAGGCGAGCCCGGTGGTGGGGTGAAGGGGCAGGGGAAGAGGAGGTGGGCGACTAGGTGAAGGAGTAGGTCGGCCCTCCTGGAGGCGGCGCCGCCGCCCAGCCAGGGAGGAGGCCAGGCTCGCCTCTGTTTTGCCGTGAGCGGCGGCAGCGCCTATGCCTCCACCGCACCTTCTTTTCCATGCCTCTTCCTTGGCATGACAGGCAGATTTTGCGGAGACTCCATGGTGAGCTTCCCCTTCGCTCCTGATCTCTTTTTCTACACACACATCTATGCATTTGTGATGTCTCTCTCTGCACACACATATCTACAAGATTTGTGTAGCCTAAATGCCTCTGTACCATGTAAGCAGGCCCAACCTAATGCACACCATCTGTCTGATGAATGGCTAAATGGTTTTTGTTGTTGTTGCCATATAGACCATTTACTGGTGTGCAGGATCCCTTCTAATTGGTGCTCTATGGGTGCTTTTGTTTTGTTGCAGAATAATAATTCAAGTGGACGGCCGATGCGCCTTGTTGTTTAGCGGTATGATCTATGATGGTCGGCGAAAGTATGTTCTATATTGCAAGGTGATGGGCTGCTGATTTTTGTTGCCCACTTCTGCTAATTTCTATCGACTTCTACTTAATCTGATATCTGTTGTGTAAGTAATGCACTAATTCAGTTCATGACACCAAGTTGCAGCTGTACAAAGTGCAGACTTTAAAATAGTTTAGAACAGAACAATTAGATGCTTTTAGTTCCGAGTGCATGGATGCTTTGGTCAATGGTTCGAAATGCATTGCCCATATAGTTATGTTAACATGTTTGCTAGAGGGATCATAATGGTCTCCGAGTGGTTCAAAACTAAAGGCAGCACAAAGGTATCACATTTGTAATATATATCATGCATATGCAAGAGCTCATCAGTCTGGCGACCTAAATTTCTCCCCAACTTATCTCTTTTTGTTCAGTCCATAATTTCAGGTCTCCTATTGTTTCTGTTACTAAGGTTTAATCTTTATTTTCGTGTTGTGCAGACTATTGCCGCTGATGTCAAGCCTCTCGAGATCCAAGAGCCTCCTCCAACTTCCCCTCCCCACCAAGGATGACGTAGTAACCGCACGCAGAATTACCTACAACTTGAGTAGATGCACATTATTCACTTCATATTCCAATGGCTTTACTTCCACATCACATGTTTGTTTATATTAAATCACAAAAAATTCATGAGCTTGCTTGGTTACTGTGGAGAAGGGCATTCTTTCAAGGAGCTGTAGGTTTTTTGAATATGCTCCCTATTGGACACTTTTTTTTGGTATGTACAAGATTTGTTGAGAATGGGTGTGAGAAAATTGACCATCCGGTGGATTTATACGCACGGTATGTTTAGTTTCAAGATAACTGATGGAACTACTTTATTCCTTGTTGTGTACTTATTTTAGAACATTATTCCTTTTTTGTACTGATTGAATGATCTGCTCACACCATGCAGGTACTCAGACATGGTGAAAGCAAAGACCGAAAGGTTTCGATTTAGATGATTTGGAGGTGCCTTGTCCATCTTCTTACCTCCAGGTCAAAATTAAGCAGATGTTTTATTGCTAAAGGACATGCTCTTACTATCTGAGATGGATGATGATGTGCGGTACAACCAAAAATTCAGAGTTGGGCTTTACACACTTCAGTGGGCAAGTGAATTCCCAGTTTTTCTTCTTTCCCCTGTTACTTCTCTATTGTACAAAGAGCAATGAGTTTATATTAGCTGATTCCTGAATGTTAGATTGGAATGCAAGAGTAGTATCACAACACGGGGTGGAGACCTGAAGCGAAGCAGAGGGGCAGCGAACGAAGGAAATCAGAGTCGTGCTATTTCTATATCCTAATTCTGCGCTCTTATTTTTTTACATATTTAATTTACAATCTTGTGTTCCGAATAATTCTTGTGGCTTGACAAGACAGAGTGGAGGATCAAGGAATGAAATCAAAACATTTTTCTATTTAAATATATCCAAAGGATGATAATTGGCCGTGTCAAGATGAGTGCACGAGAAGGATTGTGAAAAAGAAAGGTGAAAAGGGTTCTGAGTGTTCTTTCCTCGCTTTTCATGACATGAATATGTCCTTTAGTTCTTGTTATTCATATTAAAGAAAGCGAAAAGTAATAATTATGCATATTTTGAAAATTTGTGTTCTGCAGTTCAATCAACGAGACCATAATTTAGTGGCGAAACATATTAAACAGTACAGATGTTGCCCACACATGAGCGCCCATGGGGAAGCCCAGATCCATCATGTCGCTTTGCGTGGAAAGCGGTTCAATTCTCTATTTTCCCTGTATATAGAGTATCATGCTTCCACTATAGTGCTCATAGATCTTGTATGTGTATCGCCAATTTGATATGCAATTATTTTTTTACCGGAATAACATGTTAGGGCACGACTATTCTAAGTTTAACATGTTATGTATGCAGACGCACAACAATAACAAAAGATATGGTTTAGTCATGCACATGACTACTAATCACAAAAAGAGTTAGGAACAAGTTTACTATTGTGATTTTCAGCAACCGAAATAGAAGTAGAGTTAACTAATGATTTTAAGCTACACTTTAGCCTTGTTCTGATAACTAGAGCTGCCATGATGCTGCTAAGTGCCTTGCTTACACCAGTTGAAATAACGCATGGTTGTCTTTTCTTTTGTTTGCACTGTAGGCAATGTGTGGTAGAAGCTGTAACGATGTAGAGTCCTTTATATTTTTAAAATTCATAATTGGCAGTGTCAATTTGTCATGTGTGATGGTGCATGAATCATAGTGAGCTTATTTCTTTGCACACTTGGTGTATCCTCTTAACATCTTCTGTACAGGTCGTAGAATGGAAAGATCAGTATGGTGGTACTGTATTGAATCAATTACATAGGCTTGGAGCCTCCCTTGATTGGACCCATGAGATAAACTTCTTATTTTCTTAGTTAAGAAAAATAGTGAAAACAATGTATTGTCTATAGTTCCAATTCCTAATGTGAACTTAATGTCAGCCTTGTGCGTCAGTGCTTTACAATGGATGAGAAAAGGCCAAAAGCTGTAATTTAAGCTTTTGCCAGGTTGTATAAAGATGGCCTTATTTATAAGTTAGTATCCTTGCCTTTCGTTGTGCCTGTGGTGCTTTACTTCTAAAAAAATTTATATTCTTCATCATGTCTTTGAATTGTCAGCCTATCATTTTTGTTTTTCTTGTGGATGTTTTGATCATTTGCTGGGATTATCGCCTTGTGAATTGGGATTGCATGCTTCTAACTGTGATTTCTGACAGACAGTTTGGTCTTGCATGCATGACTAATGTCATCTTATTTGTTGGATATGCTGTTTTATTAGGTTGATCATCTGGGTCTTAAAGAAGAAACTAAGCTAAATTAAGGTTCCTGGTTACAGCACGCACAATTTGGTGTCCTGATATCCTTTGTGTATCCTCTTGAAGGAGGATTGGGTGAGATTGTTGTTGCGACAAGAATTGGTACTAGGCTGGGTGACACAACAATAGATTTCATCCAAGGAATAACCAATTTAAATGTTCTGTTTCTTTGATGTTTACTCATTTCTCTTACCGTCGTTGCATCAAAACATTTGCATTTTCACCCTAAAAAAACACAATTGTATTTTCGTTGATTTGAGAATGAGATGTCGGATAAACTACTCTGAAATGGTTGGTTCCCTTCAAACAATTTATTAGCTAACTAATTTTTGCTGCTGTTGCACATGATACAATTGTACTCTGTTGTTGCCATATTGCCTTTTATGTGAGCTTAAGCATACAATCAATTAAACTTTTATTAAGTTCTTACCGTATTTATTTGCTCAAACACAGTTACTAAAAAATGCAAATATTTTTAACTGCCATCTGGTGCAATGGGTCATGTTATACAAATATTTTTTTGGCGTAACGGGTTATACAATTTTTTTTCAACTTGGATCTCGCAGTGTGATAGACATATTTTCAATATAGCATGGTTATCGAATGTGTTCTTGCAAAATGAAACTATTTTCATCGAAAACATGGCTTTAGCGGGTCTCTGTGCCATTTGGCGCAACGAGTCAACTAGTTATTATAAAGGTTAAATGAAGCTCTAGACTCAAGAGAATGAAATTTAAATTTCTTAGTGAAAGTCTCTATAAGGTTGAGTTGTTGAATGCACTCACCTGCGATGAAGGGAGCGAGCTCAGCATTGTGGACATATTGCTCAAATTCTTCCTTGATACCTGCACTTGCCATGAACTCGTTACACGGCCATAGGCATGATTTGGTATCGGCGTCCCGCGTCGAGCTTGCACTCGGCTCAACATAAGACTGTCGTATCAAGCTACTGCTCGATGATGCCTCCGAGGACCTCCTCCTCGAAGAACTCCTTCCAAAGAGATACATTTTATTCATGTACAAGTTTCTGAAATTTTTGGGTCACAAAATTTTTTGTCAACAAAACTTCATAAGGTTGATAGCAACTACTCATAAGGGCGTCTAGAGATTATCAAGCATTCAAACTATTTAGAATTCAAAAAATTCAACCTGCAAGCTCCATTTTATGTCGTAGATCGAGCCCAACCGAAGGCATGCTACACGACCTCAAACACCATCCTCACCAAAGAAATCATGATCACCTCCATCATCACCCCCATCCACACAGCCACCATCACCACCACCCACAATGTTGTTGTAGTACTCGGCAATCCTCCCCGATGTTCAAGAAAGCGTTTTTAGGCGCCGCTTAAGCGCGTTTAAGCGTTGAGCGACAGCTAAACGCTTCGCTTCTGCCCTAGGCGCAACTTTTAGCGTTAAGCAGAAAAAAACGTGATTTAGCGACCGGTTAAGCGCTAAGCGCTGGCTGAGCGGCCGCTGCGCGCGCTTAAATGATAGAAAAGCGAAGAAGGCGGTCCAAAAGTCAGGCGGGAGCTAAAATAGCCCACTTATGTGGATGAAGACTGATCCTGCTGTTGCTGCTTGAGTGCTGCTGCTGCCATTTATCTTATATATGCTCATTGCCTCATTCTAAGACAATATTATGCATTTATGCTTGCTGTGTGAACCACTGAACCTTATCCTTATGTGTTATCTGGCTATTTGTTGTGGTGTGTGAACCACTGAACCTCAACCTTATATGCTATTTCAGATTTTCAGTTACCTATGTGCTATGTTTCCTGTCTTCTTGTGCATATTATTCAAAAACAGCCAAATTCTGGCCAATTTAAAAAAACGCTTAATCCCGGTTAAGCAGCGCTTAAGCGGCCATTGCTCTAAGCTGCGGCCTTCCGCTCCGCTTACGCTTACCGCTTTCTTGAACATTGATCCTCCCCCAAAACCGGTCTTTGATTGACCCGTTCCAAGTTCATCCAAGCGTAACACAAAGCTACATCATCATCTTGGGAATAGTTGTGCGTCCTTACTCTGGAGCTTCATGGTTGATTGTGTCTCCACGAAATCATCAACCTCTTCGGCCTCATTGTAAGTGCATCTAGTGCCACCCCTAGTTGGTTTTGGAGTATTGACGACAAACCTAGTTGAGGGACTAATGTGTTTGTGAGAATTGTAGGATAACACAGGTAGAAGTCCCTCATTGATTCGGTTTTACTACCAGAGATGACCCCTAAAAATGTATGAAGACATTGAAGTCAAAGGTGGTATATGAAGATACTCACATTGAAGACTATGACAAGAGAAGACACGATATGAAGCCTATGGAGCTCGAAGAATTAGATCTTTCGTAGTTCTTTTTCTTTGGTGTTGAGTCATAGGAACCACCGTACTGTTAAGTGGGGTCCAGGAGAACCAGTCAGAATGACTGAAGTGATGCCTAAACCAAAAACCTGTGTCTTCGAGTGAAGACAATGAGAGCGAATCTTGTCCAGAGCCGGATAAGTCAGCTTTGCTTGTAGCCAAGTTGCCATGTGAGTTTGAAATCTGACCGTTGGGACACGTGTCAGTTCCTTAGTGACCCAGGGTCATTTCGGACAAATCAGGTCGGGTTACCAAATGGCTATAAATAGCCCACCCCCTACAACCATAAACGGCTGGCTGCTCAGATTGAGAGTACGGCTTTTGTCGTTTGAGAGCAACCCACCTCGAAGCTTTTGAGAGAGAGAATTCCTTGCGAGGATAAAGCCCTAACCACCCAGAGCAAGAGAAAATTGGACATCACTTAAGTCTTCTTGTCTGTGTGATCTGAAGACTTATTACACTTGGGGACTGTGCATCCTCCAGACGGTTAGGCGTCGCGTTCAGAGCATTCAAGAGACATTGTGGATTGCCAGTAAACGAAGTCTGTGAAGGTTTGGGAGTCTACCTTGAAGACTTACCAAAGTGATTGGGCGAGGACTATGTGACCTTAGCTCAAGGAGAATACGGTGAGGACTTGGTGTCCTGAGCTGCGTGTTCAGGACTGGGTGTCCGGGACTGTGTGTCCTAAGGTTTAAATACCTAGCCGCTCCAACCAGACGTACAGTTGTCACAGCAACTGGAACTGGTCCAACACATCATTGTCTTCAACGAGTCACTGGTTTCATCTTCACTTCCTTTTATTTACTGATTACTCATTGTGAAGTCATTGCATGTCTGTTCTATCTTTTGTCTTCACAACGTGAGTGTATGATCTGTTTGGCTTCATAATATCTTCCTACCTGATCCTTATTACACTGCAGCTATTTGTCACTGTGCTTTCACTCTGTTGATACTTGACCATGGCTTGCCTAGTGTAGTCTACCTTCCGCTGCATAGTAATAGGAATATCTCTGCTGTTTGTCTTCATAACTTCCACGTTTTGAAGACTTTCATAAAAATCGCCTATTCACCCCCCCTCTAGTCGATATAACGCACTTTCAATTGGTATCAGAGCAAGGTGCTCCCTTGTTCTGTGTGATTCGGTTTAACCACCTGGAGTTTTAGCTATGTCGACTGCAGGGATAATTAAAGTCTCCGTTGCGTGCCCCGTCTTCGATGGAACTGAATATCCCTACTGGAATAATAAGATGCGTATGCATCTTGAAGCCATTGACGTCGATCTATGGTATGTCGTAGAGAACGACGTTCCCAAGGCTGGAGAAGGTGTCACTGCTGCTGATGTCAAGAAATTCGTTCAACTGGACTCTACTTCCAAAAACATCATCTATGGTCATCTGACCAAAGGACAGTATGGCCGTGTGAGTGCTTTGAAGACATCCAAGCTGGTCTGGGACTGGCTCTCCAAGGTCAATGAAGGCATCTCAACCCAGAGAGATCAAAGAATCAGTGTCCTTCGCAATCTCTTCAACCGCTTCAAGCGAAATGATAATGAGAATGTCCAGCACACATTTGACCGACTCACTGACATCACAAATGAGCTTCAAGCCCTCGGCGCCACTGAAATTACCAAACACGAAGTCGTCAAAACGCTGCTGAGATCGCTTGATAGTTCGTTTGACATCCTGGCCCTGATGATCCAAGAACGTCCTGATTTCAAGACACTCGATCCGTCTGACATACTTGAGAGACTCAACACACATGAGTTTCAGCTTTCGGAGAAAAGAGATATCTACGGTCCAAACTATGGGCGAACTCATGCCTTGAAGGCAAAAACTGTCTCCTCATCTGAAGAAGAATCTGATAGCAGTTCTGATGATCCTGAAGACATTGGGAGGGAACTTGATATGCTTGTCAAGAAGTTCCAAAAATTCACGAAGAAGAAAGGTTTCAGAAAGTCTTCCCGATCAAGTTCAAGGAATGATGAAGCTCCTGCTCATGACTACAAGAAGAAAACATGTCACAAGTGCAAGAAACTTGGCCACTTCATCTCTGAGTGTCCACAGTGGGACAATGAGAACAAAAAGAAGAAGAAGAGCAAGGAATATGACTCTGACGACAAGAAGAAGAAGAAGAAGAAGAAATACTCAAAGTCTTCTTCCAAGTCTTCCTCAAAGTCTTCATCACACAAGAAGAGCTCATCTGGCAAGGCACGTGCGTTTGTTGGCAAGGAAATGGATTCAGAGGAGGAGTCTGCTTCTGAGGAGGCGGAGGTGGAGTCTGAAGAGGAATCCGACTCAGGCGTCGCAAGTCTGGCTACAGCATACGTTGCCAAGTCCATCTTCGACACTGAAGACAATGACTTCATCACTGACACCGATGCAAATGACAAGGACTACTCCGCTTCTACCTACTGCTTCATGGCACGCGGTGCCAAGGTAAACACACGCACTACTCATTATCAAACATCTAGTGACGATGACTCTGATTGTGTTTCAAAACCTAGCTACAAAACACTTGCTAAAATTGCAACTGAACAACAGAAAGCTATGGAACATATTCAAAAACTGTTAGACAGAAGCGATGATCTGTTGGGTGCTGAAATGACTCGATCTGAATCCTTAATTGAAGACATAAAAAATCTTCACGTTAAGTATCAGGAACTTGAAAATCGTCATGAAACTCTCTCAACAACTCATGAAAAGCTTTCCTATGATTATCTTCAAAGGAAGCAAGATCTTGAGAAATTGAGAGCGGTTCATGAAGATCTTCAAACGGAAAATGAGTCACTTCGTGCCAAACAGATCAGTCCCGCTCAGGAAGGATTTGAACCACCATGTCTTAAATGCATTGAGCGTGATAATGCTACTTCTGTTGCTGAATGTTCTATTGCTACTGCTGTTGCAATATCTTCAACTGTTGATGCGGTAACTAACCCCTCTGTTGAGGATACCACCGCTATTGCTGATGAGAATGCTAGGTTGAAGACATTGCTTGAAACAGGGATGTACAAAAGTCTTCAAGGGCATCAGACACTATGTGATGTCCTCAAAAAGCAGATTCTGAACCGAAACCCTAGGAAAGAGGGTGTTGGGTTCGTAAGGAAAATGAATGCAGATGGCTCTTACTGGAAACCTGAGCAGTACCCCAAAACCATGTGGGTTGCTGCGAAGGAACCTTCAGCAGATCCATCCAATCTAACTGGCTTCACCTGTGCTAACCCCATTATCATTGATGAATCCTTTGATGCAAACTATATACTGTTTAAGAATCAGAATGGTGAAGTGTTTGCCAGGTACATTGGTACTAACTGCAGGAATGGACCGCCTATGAAGAAGATCTGGGTTCCGAAAAGGTGTCTGGAAAATCTTCCTGTGAATGTCTTCATGACACCTCACTTGAAGAAGACAAACCTCAGACCAAAGGCTTCATACGGTCCAAAGGCTTCATACAAACAGAGGACTCACCTGAGTCGCACTAACGCAAATGTTTTGCAGGGAAACCATACTCAGGCATATGAATATGAGAGCGGTTCATCAAACCGCTATGTTCATAAGACCAAGAACTATTCTGCTTATTCTTATGAGTACTATTGTCCACCTGCAAGACTGTTTGCTAAGGCTTCAAAGCCAAAATTCTCAGATGCTGCACTTAGACTTATTGCTTCTAAGCCACCCTTGAAGATGTGGGTGGTTAAGAAGGCTTAACTCTCTTTTGCAGGGAAAGGTCTCTAGCAGAAAACCAAAATCGTCTGACGCTAGTGCTGGGGACCTTAAACATCTTGTAGGGCGCAAGATCAAATGCCCAAATGGTCTTACTATGTACTTCGTACCTGAATCGCTTGCTACACTCCCTATTAGTCCTAACCTGGATCTAATCTTCCATAACCCACTGGTTCGTCAAATGTTTTTGCTTCACAATGCTCTTGGTGAAGCCTATCCCCCTAACTGCACTGTAGGGTACGACACCAGCGTCTTCAGAATGGATTATTGACAGTGGGTGTACAAATCACATGACTGGCAAAAGAAGTCTTCTCATGGACTCAACTTTACGTCCATCCGACAAGAGCCACATCACATTTGCTGACACTGGTAAAAGTAAGGTATTGGGTCTAGGTAGAGTTGCAATCTCAAAGGATCAACACATGGATAAAGTCATGCTTGTTGAATCCCTTGGCTTCAACTTAATGTCTGTCTCAATGCTTTGCGATTTGAACATGGTCGTAATATTTGGAAAATATCGTTGCCTGGTACTAATGGAATCTGACAAGTCTCTAGTGTTTGAAGGGTATCGGAAAGATGATTTGTATGTGGTAGATTTCTCAGCAGGGCCACAGCTTGCAGTATGTCTTCTTGCAAAAGCTTCAGAATGCTGGCTTTGGCATCGGAGGCTTGGGCATGCTGGCATGAGGAACCTCCACACCCTTGCAAAGAAGAAGCATGTCATAGGCATCGAGGGCGTCAAGTTCAAGAAAGATCACTTATGCGGTGCCTGTGAAGCAGGGAAGATGACGAGGGCAAAACATCCCTCGAAGACAATCATGACCACTACTCGACCCTTCGAACTGCTTCACATGGATCTTTTCGGTCCCACTCACTACTCAACTCTAACTACTACTGCTTGCCTCTATGGCTTCGTTATTGTTGATGATTATTCTAGATATACTTGGGTGCACATAATCCTTTACAAGACTGAAGTGCAGGATGTCTTCAGACGCTTCGCCAATCGTGCTATGAACAATTTTGGCGCCAAGATAAAGCACATCAGAAGTGACAATGGCACTGAATTCAAGAACACTGGCCTTGATACATATCTTGATACCTTGGGCATCACACATGAATTCTCAGCCCCGTACACACCACAGCAGAATGGCGTCGTCGAACGCAAGAACAGAACACTAATTGAGATGGCCAGAACGATGCTAGATGAATACAAGACCCCAAGAAAATTCTGGCCTGAAGCCATTGATACTGCATGCCATACAATCAATCGTGTTTATCTTCACAAGCTACTGAACAAGACACCTTATGAGCTCCTTACTGGCAAAAAGCCAAATGTCAGTTACTTCAGAGTATTTGGCGCAAGATGCTGGATCAAGGACCCACACCATACCTCAAAGTTTGCACCAAAAGCACATGAGGGTTTTATGCTTGGATATGGAAAGGATTCGCACTCCTACAGAGTCTTCAATCTCTTTCATTACAAAGTGGTTGAAACAGTGGATGTGCGGTTCGATGAGACCAATGGTTCACAAAGAGAGCAACTGCCAAATGTGCTAGATGAAGTTCCAGCTAGTGAATCAATCAAGCTTATGGGAACTGGAGAGATTATACCCTCTGAAGCTCATCCTAAAGAAGAACTTATCATCTCAGCACCTGATCCACATGAAGACAATTCCTCCCAACGACAACACAGATCAGCAAGAGCAAAGTCTTCGCCCTATACATCCTCGTGTTGCCAATGAAGTGCAGATTGATAGAATAATTGACAGCATCAATGCACAAGGTCCACTCACTCGTTCAAGGGCAACTCAGCTGGCAAATTTCTGTGGGCACTTCGCATTCGTCTCAATATCAGAACCCAAGAAAGTTGAAGAAGCCTTCATGGAACCTGAATGGATTCAAGCTATGCAAGAAGAGCTTCAACAGTTTGAGCTGAATAATGTATGGGAACTGGTTAAGCGTCCTGATCCACGGAAGCACAATATAATAGGCACCAAATGGATATACCGCAACAAGCAAGATGAGCATGGTCAAGTTGTCAGAAACAAAGCTCGTCTTGTTGCTCAAGGTTATACTCAAGTGGAAGGCATTGACTTCGATGAAACATTTGCTCCTGTGGCTAGGCTTGAAGCCATACGCATACTGCTGGCCTATGCAAATCATCATAACATACTTCTATATCAAATGGATGTGAAGAGTGCCTTTCTCAATGGCAAGATTGAATAAGAAGTGTATGTTGCACAACCGCCTGGCTTTGAAAATCCAAAACATCCTGACATGGTATACAAGCTCAACAAGGCACTGTATGGCCTCAAACAAGCCCCTAGGGCCTGGTATGACACACTCAAATACTTCCTGAAGAGCAAAGGCTTCATACCTGGTTCCCTAGATCCCACTCTTTTCATGAAGACATATGATGGTGAACTGTTTGTGTGCCAAATATATGTGGATGACATTATCTTCGGCTGCACCAATCAGAAGTACAGTGAAGAGTTTGGATATATGATGCAAGAGCAATATCAGATGTCCATGATGGGGGAGCTGAAGTTCTTCCTTGGTCTTCAAATACGACAACAACGCAATGGCATCTTCATATCTCAAGAGAAGTATCTCAAAGATTGCCTGAAGAAGTTCGGTATGCAAGACTGCAAAGGCTTCACAACACCAATGCCAGCCAAACATCATATGGGTCCTGACGACAATGGTAAAGAGTTTGATCAAAAGGTATACCGTTCCATGATTGGTTCTTTACTTTATCTATGTGCATCTAGGCCAGATATTATGCTTAGTATTTGCATGTGTGCTCGATTTCAAGCGGCACCAAAGGAGTCGCATCACTTAGCTGTGAAGCGAATTCTTCGATATTTGGCTCACACCCCAACTCTAGGATTATGGTATCCAAAGGGCTTAGAGTTTGATTTGGTTGGATTCTCGGATGCTGATTATGCTGGTGACAAAGTTGATCGCAAGTCTACATCAGGCACATGTCACTTTCTGGGACGATCACTTGTATGTTGGTCTTCAAAGAAGCAGAACTGTGTATCTCTCTCCACTGCTGAATCTGAATACATTGCTGCTGGATCTTGCTGCGCTCAGCTTCTGTGGATGAAGCAAACACTCAAGGGCTATGGCATTCATCTGAAGCAAGTGCCACTTTATTGCGAAAACGAAAGCGCCATCAAGATTGCCAACAACCCAGTTCAGCACTCGAAGACAAAGCACATTGAAATTCGTCATCACTTTCTCAGAGATCATGTTGTGAAGGAAGACATTGATATCATACACGTCAACACTGAAGAGCAATTGGCAGATATCTTCACCAAGCCCTTGGATGAGAAGAGGTTTTGTAAGTTACGATGTGAGCTAAATATCCTAGAATCCTCAAATGTCCTGTGATCAGGCACACATCCTAACCCTTATGCATATTGATGAGTTAGATGTGCAACACACGAAGTAAAGTATATCTTCAATCAATGAAGACATACATTCTAAGTGTGAATACATTAATGTGGAATTTGACTTCGGAGTGCCACGATAATTGTGCGCCGTGTCTGGGTCTAATACTTCCTATACGGTGGGTAACGCCACCACCAAACGTTCTATTTTGAAGTGTTTCACTCATGGCGTTACCTTGCAATGTCTTCATATTTGGTTTGGCTTCAATCTCAACATGTCTTCATGATTATCTTCACTATGATGATTATATATATATATACTAGTGTTCTATCCTCTACAACATTCACTTATAGCTATGTCTTCTTGTTTGAATCTTTTGAACTAAGTGAATGTGATCGGACCCTAACCTCTCTATGCTCTCTATCTCAAAATTCTATCTCTCCAAGTCATATGCATTCTATTGAAACTGTCGAATGTCTTCTCTGCGTCCTTGTCAGCAGAAGACACAGAGACAACATTTAAGTCCGTTTTCAATGCTCATTTATCCACATGAAATCCGGAGAAGTAGGAACGACCACGCGACAATCCAGGCGTGCGTGGGACGTGGAACTGCCCCCAAAATACCGCATGATGGCCACGTATTACTCAAATGCGAATCGCCAGGGGCACCTGTGTAATAGCGCAGTGCCGCCCCTGTGCCTATAAATACACACTCACAGCGGTAACTATCTCTTCTTCCACCCTCGCACGAACCCTAGCGCCACCGCTAGCTCTCGACGACGCCGGCGACGAAGCGCTTCGCTGCCGCAACCTCTCCGACGCCGTCTTCACGCCGACCGCGGACATCGTCCTCTCCGCCGTCGCCGTAGGTCTCCTCCGTCGCCAAGTTAGGGCACGGAAGAGTGAACTGCTCGGCCTCATCTCCCACTCTGTCTAGCAGTTCTCAGTGTGGTAAATAAAACTCCCTTTTTACAGCACCGCTGATCCTATTGATCTGTCATTTCTACCACAAGTAGTTTCTGTTCACACAAGCTAGATCTCTCTCATACTGCATCTCTTAACATGCCTAGTATATTCACTTGTGCTTCACAAAGTAGTTAGATTCCTCACTTGTACTGATCTGTGGATTCGTACAAATCTGGAACCAACTTCTTATCTATGAGTGAATGTCTTCGTACGATGAGGTCAATGTCTTCTAAACTGATTTATCTTCAAAATCTTCTGAGAATGCATATGACCTCTTCCCCTTCCCTCGCACCTTAATGCTATCACAGGTACATGTCCGTGGGAGAATCCTTTGGTTCTCATAGTCTGCATTCATTTGCAGAATTCTTACAGCATCACATAAATTCTCCTGAAGCCAGTTCCTGTTGGTCCAGCAAGAGAAAGCCTTTGAACGTCTTGAAGCCTTTCAAGTTAAAGTTTATGGCTTCAGAGAAAGCAGCAAGGAAGGGGGGCAGACAACGTCGTGGCGGAACATCCAAAGATCTGCCTGATGAACTCGCAGAAATGTATAAGACAGATCCTGAAGAGGATTATGGTCAGCGCAAGACCAGAATCCAATGGATTCAACGCTATTGGGCAGAACAATGGTTCAAATACCGCTTCACAACCCAAGAGTATGCTGAGAAAAGCGCCATCAAAAGACCGTGGGGAGACATCTTATGCAAGAATCTTCAACCCAAGTCCAGAGATGAAGCTATTGCCCAAAGCTTCTATCCATGCATGGTTCGTGGGCCACAGCCTGATGATGCACATCCGTCGTCACTACTCTAGTGTCGTGACGACAATCTGTTCAAGCGCAACTTCCAGTTTGCCCAAAACTCAGTGAAGCAGAACAAGAAGAAATTTGGGTTAGACTTCAACCCTGGTCCCTCAGCACCAAGGGCAGATGGCACACGAGAAGCAGAACCCAATGTCATCGGTCCGTATGCCAACCTTGAAGGTCTCATCACCTACATCTCGGTTCAAGGGACTGCAGTGAATGAGCCTGCAGCTGATACTGAGTCTGATGAAGCGCCTGCAGTGCCTGTAGTGCCGAAGCCAAAGCAATTGAAGAAGCCAAAAGCTTCAAAGCCGGCCCCTTCACCAAAAATCTCAAAGGCGAAGCCATTGGCGACTGCACCTCCTGAAGACAGTGTGCAGTCTGAAGAAGTATCCCGTGTCTCCAAGCCCCAGAAGGCCAAGATGCCTCAGCCACACACCGGCAAAGAGCTCACAGCTGCTGCCATTCTGCGTAGTGAAACCATTGATCTGTCAAGTGATGAAGATCTTGGAGATGACGCTCTTGAGCAGCTCATCAAGAGCAAAGAAGAAGCAGAAATCTTCAATAATCTGCCTCTCTTTGATGTCGCCATCATCCACAACTTCATTGACGAGTGGTTTGACACGCCAAACATCAGCTTTGAAGATCTGCAGCTACCTATTGGCCTCAGTGTCGCCTTCCAAGGCGCCATTACTTCAGAACTTGCTATTACCCAGCGCATAGTTGAACTGAAGCAGAAAACTGACTATGAAAAGGCTCAGTTCAAGAAGCATATGGCCAAGCTCAGCGTGCAAGAAGTGAAGAACTTCAAGACAATGATGCACGAGCTCAAGGAAGCCTTTGTGAAGAAGCGTGCAGAAGCTCAGGGCTCGCGTGAGCGCATGAAGACTCTGGCTGACAGATGCGTGCAAGCCTATAATGAGGCTGAGAAGCGCAAGGCACTTGGGCGTCCTGGCATCGACCCCAGGATGGCCGCAAAGAAGAAGAAGCAGCCTGCTACGGCTGAATCTGATGCACCAAGGCAAGAAGCAGTTCCGATTGTCTTCCCAACAAGAATGACTGGCTTGAAGCCAAAGAGCCGGTCAACAGCTTTAGAGCTCAAGAAGACAAGAACTGCTGAGGCTGAAGCCAGGAAGAGGAAAATCTATGAAGCCTCTCCTACTGCCCCCAGCAAGAAAAAGAGAAAGACCAAGAAAGCTCGGGCTGCTCCCACAGAGCCCTTGATAGTTGAACCCATTTCTATGGTTCACCCTGACGCAGAACGTCAACTGACGGTTCATGAGCCTGCTTCCACAGAGGCTCCTGAAGCTGAAGTCATTCCAGCAGCTGATCCCATCACTGCTGAAGACATTGGTCATCGTGACAATGTAGAAGATGATGCAGCCCTTCCTCAGTTAGAACACAGCGAACTCATCAGCGTTGGTCGTCCACTGACGCCAATTGCACAGGATGCTTCATGGGCGGATCGCCCACAAGAGGAAGAAGACTATGAGGCCCAGCCCACCCCAACTCCACAGGCGTCGTCTGTGTTCCGCAGGCTTTGCAAAGGTCCAAGGTGTAACGCCCTCGATGCGGCTATATCTCCCACGTGTCGAGGCACGACTTAGAGGCATAACCGCATTGAAAGCAATGTCGCAAGTCGGGAAATCATTACACATCCCATGTACATAAATAATATAAGGGGAGGAACATAGTTGGCTTACACTCGCCACGTCACATCAAAGTACATAAATAACATCCATCATACAAATCACTCATGGCCCGACTACGGTGCCAAAATAGAAAAGACCCCCAACATGCGACAAGGCCCTGAATCGATAACCCCAACTAGGCACCACTACTGATCATCCGGAAAAGACACGTAGTATCGCTGAGAGTCCTCGTCGAACTCCCACTTGAGCTCGTAATCGTCAACTGGAGCAGAAACACCTGGACCTGCATCTGGAGTTGTAGTATCTGTGAGCCACAGGGACTCAGCAATCTCACACCCATGCGATCAAGACTATTTAAGCTTATAGGAAGGTTAAGGCAAGTGTATGTGGAGCTGCAGCAAGCGACTAGCATATGTGGTGGCTAACTTATACGCAAAAGAGAGCGAGAAGAGGAGGCAAGGCGCGAGCGAGAATCTAGAGGAACAACCTGCGCAAGCATTACTCCAACACCGTGTCCACTTCCCGGACTCCGCCGAGAAGAGGCCATCACGGTAACACACACGGTTGATTCATTTTAATTAAGTTTAGTTAAAGTTATCTACAACCGGACATTAACAAATTCCCATCTGCCCATAACTGTGGGAACGGCTTTTGAAAGTTCAATCCCTGCAGGGGAGTCCCAACTTAGCCCATGACAAGCTCTCACGGTCAAGGAAGGAATAGACCTCCACCCGAGACACACCGATCAGACTCGGCAACCCGGTACAACAAGACAATTCGACAGGTTAAAACAAGACCAGCAACACCGCCCGAATGTGCCGACAAATCCCGATAGGAGCTGCACATATCTCTTTATCAGGGCACACTCAGATGAGCCAGACGTCGGGTAAGCCAGCCCAGAGTTGCCCCTGGTAGCCTCGGACATCGCTCAGTGGGACCAACACTCAGAGGAGCACTGGCCCAGGGGGGTTAAAATAAGATGACCCTTGAGTCTGCAGAACCCAAGGGAAAGAAAAGGCTAGGTGGCAAATGGTAAAACCAAGGTTGGGCATTGCTGGAAAAGCTTTAATCAAGGCGAAATATCAAGGGGTTCCCATTATAACCCAACCGCATAAGGAACGCACAATCCGGGAACATAACACCGATATGACGGAAACTAGGGCGGCGAGAGTGGAACAAAACACTAGGCGAGAGGCCGAGCCTTCCACCCTTTACCAAGTATATAGATGCATTAAGATAACATAGCAACATAATGATATCCCAATAAGTAAATAAATGTTCCAACAAGGAACGGCTCCAATCTTCACCTGCAACTAACAACGCTATAAGAAGGGCTGAGCAAAGCGGTAACATAGCCAATCAACGGTTTGCTAGGACAATGGTAGGTTAGAGGTTCAATCATGCAATTGGGAGGCTAACAAGCAAGTGGTAGGCATCGTAGCAGTGGCAAAGCAAAAGAGCGAGCAAACTAGCATAGCAAAGATAGTAGTGATTTCGAGGGTATGATCATCTTGCCTGCAAAGCTGTCAGAGTTGACTGGATCCTCAAAAGCACACTCAACGGGCTCCTCGTTAGCGAACTCGTCTCCCGGCTCTACCCAACAAGACAAACAAGCAACAAGGATACAATCAACCACGTGCAAGACCAAGCAATATGATGAAATGATGATATGCTATGCGGGATGCAAAATGCAAGATATGACAGGAAATGCATGAACCTGGCCTCAACTTGGAATTCTAAGGGTGCCACTGGATAGAGGGGATGAAATCGCTTGAAAACGATATAAAGATCATTGGAATCGGAGTTACGGTTTGGAAATGGCGAGCGTTTTACGAAACGAACCGATCTGCGATATACAGCAAGTAGGCTCCTAAATGCAATGACATGAACATGCTACAGCCACCAAACATGAAAACAAAAGACATGGCAGTGATGTACACAAGATGCTTAACAAAACACTAGCAGTGAGCCATAGGCAAATTCATCTCTTAAGAGGTTCAAACAAGCATGGCAAAAATGAATATGCAAAACAGATTCCAGACTTAGTGAAATTAACACTAGCCTGAAATTTCAGATCACGAAGCCCTCTTCAGAGCAGCAAAACAACATGATACAAAACCTGAACATGACAAGTAAGAACATGGCGTGGAGCTACTCAACAAGCTTAACAAAACACCCAAAGTTACCTGGGGCCAAAAGGGTTCACAAAATACTCTACCGAGCTCACGAACATAGCTCGAACACAATCAGTTTTCAGACTTAGTGAAAACTGAGACATGCAGAAATTTAACTCGCGAAGGCATGTAAACGAGCTCGATGCACTCACTACGGTGCAAGTCACGGCAAGGCAAGCATATATCCAGAAAGAAGGCACAATATGCTAGCTACACATGGCAATAACAATGGCATAGCATGCATGGATCACTAACAATAGCATCGGCAAAATCGCAGACGAGTTGACGATCTGCCCAGATTAACCACGAAGCAAAAGTTGAGCTCGATTGAGTCAACCTAGAGCACTCCACATATGCAAAAAAAGACATGGATGGATAGAGAATAACATAAATATCAAAACTCCCTTACTTATCATCCTCAAAAGAGGCACGGATCACTAGGAAACAAGCTGGATATATGGCATCATGAACTAAAATATCCCAGACTTAGTGAAAATCACTAAGTCCCTGAAATCTGCAATCTCAGGTACCTCTCTTCGCAAGCTTGCACAAGACAACACACACATCCTAAAAATGCATGGGTGGCACCTCTGGAAATAAGACAAAATGCTTAACAATTCATCCCAAAGGGGCACAGGCATATCATGCACGAATTAAACATGGCAAAAATGACAAAAGTGCATGATGAACTAACGGATCTGCAATTTAACTCACGAAGCCTCCTTCTAACAGCATTTTGGGCATCAAGATGACCTCAAATGCAAATGATGCAATGGAATGAAATGATGTACTCGTCGAGGCAAAGATTTTGATATATCATACGCCCAAAACGGAGCTACGGATGCGGAGATACGAGGTCTCGAACAGGAGCATATGGAGTAAAAATTCTAGGGACTTAGCAAAAAAATCAACCTCCAGATTAGATCTAGGGTTTTACTGTAGCTCTTCGCGACACTGTAGCAGATCGGCGCCGGAGAAGGACGCCGGAGGAGAGGAGGGGCTCGCCGGCCGGTGGAGGGGCGGCCGGATCCGGCCCGGTCGCAGGCGGTGGAGGCGGCGGGCGGCTCGGCGGCGGAGTCCCAAGGCGGGGCCGGGCGAGGCGGCGGGCGGCGGCTCCGGCCACCGGAGCTACGGGCGGCGGCGGTCGGGCCACGGCCACCTCTGGCCCGGGAGGAGGAGGAAGGGGGCCGGCGCGCGGGCTAGGCGGGCCCGGCGGCGGCGATGTGGGCGCGACCCACGTGGCGCGCGCGGACTGGACGGGAGGCGGCGGCGGCGGACGTTGTCCGGTCCGATCCGGACACGTCCGTCGGTGGCGGGGGGGGGGTTTGATCTGTTTTTTTTTCGGAGGAGGACGGGGAGAAATCTGAGATCCGAATGGAGGGGTGTATATATAGGCATAGAGGGAGCTAGGAGAGTCCAAACGAGGTGCGGTTTTCGCCCGCGCGATCGTGATCGAACGCTCTAGGACATGGAGCAGAGTTTGGTGGGTTTTGGGCCAAATTTGAGGGGTGTTGGGCTGCAACACACACGAGGCCTTTTCGGTCCCTCGGTTAACCGTAGGAGTATCAAACGAAGTCCAAATGATACGAAACTTGACAGGCGGTCTACCGGTAGTAAACCAAGGCCGCATGGCAAGTCTCGGTCCAATCCGGAAATGTTTAATCCCCACACATGAAAGAAAGCTAGAATTGACCACCGGAGGAGAACGAAGCGCCGGAATGCAAAACGGACAACGGGGAAAATGCTCGAATGCATGAGATGAACATGTATGCAAATGCAATGCACGAGATGACATGATAAGAGATGCACGAAAAAGAAAAAACAACACATGGAGACAAAGACCCGAACCCGAGAAATAAATATAACTTAGCGTCGGAGACGGCAAGAGTTGGATACAAATATGGAAAGTATATCTGGGGCGTTACACAAGGCCTCAAGTCTCTGTTGAAGACATTCCGGCTGCATCAGCCGCAGATGAAGTACCACAAGATCCCACTCCCCTGCTCCACCAAGAAGCAGTTCTCCAGGAGAACGTGCTTGTGACCGACCCTCCAGCTAGTCAAGCGGAGGATGAAAATCTTGAGGCTGCCACAACCAACAACGAAGCTAATGTGGATCCCTCCCCAGCAAAAGCTTCAGATGACAGCGAAGCCACTGAACCCTCCACTTCTGTTCTTGAGTCTGCTGCCAGTCCCCAATTCAACTATCATGCTGAGCACAGGCCTCAGGTCCAAAAGCCAATCCCAAGACTGCCAAGGTTTTCAGGTCCTGCATGAGCACCTGGCTCCTTCAACATCAATGGCTTCAGGGCAGACAACACGTTCTTCGACAGATCCAGGAACCCCTACTCAAGGGAAAGGATATCATCTGATCGGTTCTAGAGCTATCTGTTGGAAATATGCCCTAGAGGCAATAATAAATTAGTTATTATTGTATTTCCTTGTTCATGATAATTGTTTATTATCCATGCTAGAATTGTATTGATAGGAAACTCAGATACATGTGTGGATACATAGACAACACCATGTCCCTAGTAAGCCTCTAGTTGACTAGCTCGTTGATCAATAGATGGTCACGGTTTCCTGACCATGGACATTGGATGTCATTGATAACGGGATCACATCATTAGAAGAATGATGTGATGGACAAAGACCCAATCCTAAGCCTAGCACAAGATCATGTAGTTCATATGCTAAAGCTTTTCTAATGTCAAGTATCATTTTCTTAGACCATGAGATTGTGCAACTCCCGGATACCGTAGGAATACTTTGGGTGTGCCAAACATCACAACGTAACTGGGTGGCTATAAAGGTACACTACAGGTATCTCCGAAAGTGTCTGTTGGGTTGGCACGAATCGAGACTGGGATTTGTCACTCCGTGTAAACGAAGAGGTATCTCTGGGCCCACTCAGTAGGACATCATCATAATGTGCACAATGTGATCAAGGAGTTGATCACGGGATGATGTGTTACGGAACGAGTAAAGAGACTTGCCAGTAACGAGATTGAACAAGGTATCGGGATACCGACGATCGAATCTCGGGCAAGTATCATACCGCTAGACAAAGGGAATTGTATACGGGATTGATTAAGTCCTTGACATCGTGGTTCATCCGATGAGATCATCATGGAACATGTGGGAGCCAACATGGGTATCCAGATCCCGCTGTTGGTTATTGACCGGAGAGTCATCTCGGTCATGTCTGCATGTCTCCCGAACCCGTAGGGTCTACACACTTAAGGTTCGGTGACGCTAGGGTTGTAGAAATATTAGTATGCGGTAACCCAAAAGTTGTTCGGAGTCCCGGATGAGATCCCGGATGTCACAAGGAGTTCCGGAATGGTCTGGAGGTAAAGAATTATATATAGGAAGTGCTATTTCGGCCATCGGGACAAGTTTCGGGGTCACCGGTATTGTACCGGGACCATCGGAAGGGTCCCGGGGGTCCACCGGGTGGGGCCACCTGCCCCGGGGGGCCACATGGGCTGTAGGGGGTGCGCCTTGGCCTATATGGGCCAAGGGCACCAGCCCCAAGAGGCCCATGCGCCAAGAGAAGAGGGAAAGGAAGAGTCCTAAAGGGGGAAGGCACCTCCTAGGTGCCTTGGGGAGGAGGGACTCCTCCCTGGCCGCACCCTTCCTTGGAGGAAGGGTCAAAGGCTGCGCCCCCCTCTCCCTTGGCCCTATATATAGTGGGGGAAAGGGAGGGCAGCACCACCTAAGCCCTGGCGCCTCCCTCTCCCTCCCATGACACATCTCCCTCCTCCCGCAGCGCTTGGCGAAGCCCTGTTGGAATCCCGCTACTTCCACCACCACGCCGTCGTGCTGCTGGATCTCCATCAACCTCTCCTTCCCCCTTGCTGGATCAAGAAGGAGGAGACGTCGCTGCTTCGTACGTGTGTTGAACACGGAGGTGCCGTCCGTTCGGCACTAGGATCATCGGTGATTTGAATCACGATGAGTACGACTCCATCAACCCCGTTCACTTGAACGCTTCCGCTTAGCGATCTACAAGGGTATGTAGATGCACTCTCCTTCCCCTCGTTGCTAGATTACTCCATAGATTGATCTTGGTGATGCGTAGAAAATTTTGAATTTCTGCTACGTTCCCCAACAGTGGCATCATGAGCTAGGTCTATGCGTAGTTTCTATGCACGAGTAGAACACAAAGTAGTTGTGGGCATTGATTTTGTTCAATATGCTTACCGTTACTAGTCCAATCTTGATTCGGTGGCATTGTGGGATGAAGCGGCCCGGACCGACCTTACACGTACTCTTACGTGAGACTGGTTCCACCGACTAACATGCACTAGTTGCATAAGGTGGCTAGCGGGTGTCTGTCTCTCCCACTTTAGTCGGATCGGATTCGATGAAAAGGGTCCTTATGAAGGGTAAATAGCAATTGGCATATCACGTTGTGGTTTTTGCGTAGGTAAGAAACGTTCTTGCTAGAAACCCATAGCAGCCACGTAAAACATGCAAACAACAATTAGAGGACGTCTAACTTGTTTTTGCAGGGTATGCTATGTGATGTGATATGGCCAAAAGGATGTGATGAATGATATATGTGATGTATGAGATTGATCATGTTCTTGTAATAGGAATCACGACTTGCATGTCGATGAGTATGACAACCGGCAGGAGCCATAGGAGTTGTCTTAATTTATTTATGACCTGCGTGTCAACATAAACGTCATGTAATTACTTTACTTTATTGCTAACCGTTAGCTGTAGTAGTAGAAGTAATAGTTGGCGAGGCAACTTCATGGAGACACGATGATGGACATCATGATGATGGAGATCATGGTGTCATGCCGGTGACGATGATGATCATGGAGCCCCGAAGATGGAGATCAAAAGGAGCAAAGTGATGATGGCCATATCATGTCACTATTTGATTGCATGTGATGTTTATCATGTTTATACATCTTATTTGCTTAGAACGACGGTAGTAAATAAGATGATCCCTCATTAAAATTTCAAGAAAGTGTTCCCCCTAACTGTGCACCGTTGTGAAAGTTCGTCGTTTCGAAGCACCACGTGATGATCGGGTGTGATAGATTCTTACGTTCGAATACAACGGGTGTTGACGAGCCTAGCATGTACAGACATGGCCTCGGAACACATGCAAAACACTTAGGTTGACTTGACGAGCCTAGCATGTACAAACATGGCCTCGGAACACAAGAGACCGAAAGGTCGAGCATGAGTCGTATGGTAGATACGATCAACATGAAGATGTTCATCGATGATGACTAGTCCGTCTCACGTGATGATCGGACATGGCCTAGTTGACTCGGATCATGTAATCACTTAGATGACTAGAGGGATGTCTATCTGAGTGGGAGTTCACAAGATGAACTTAATCATCCTGAACATAGTCAAAAGGTCTTCGCAAATTATGTCATAGCTCGCGCTTCAGTTCTACTGTTTAGATATGTTCCTAGAGAAAATTTAGTTGAAAGTTGATAGTAGCAATTATGCGGACTAGGTCCGTAAACTGAGGATTGTCCTCATTGCTTCATAGAAGGCTTATGTCCTTAATGCACCGCTCAGTGTGCTGAACCTCGAAAGTTGTCTGTGGATGTTGCGAACATCTGACATACACATTTTGATAACTATGTGATAGTTCAGTTAAACGGTTTAGAGTTGAGGCACCGAAGACGTTTTGAAACGTCACGAAACATATGAGATGTTTCGAGGGCTGAAATTGGGATTTCAGGCTCGTGCCCACGTCAAGAGGTATAAGACCTCCGACGATTTTCTTAGCCTACAAAACTAAGGGAGAAAAGCTCAATTGTTGAGCTTGTGCTCAGATTGTCTGAGTACAACAATCATTTGAATCGAGTGGGAGTTGATCTTCCAGATGAGAAAGTGATGTTTCTCCGAAGTCATTACCACCAAGCTGCTAGAGCTTCATGATGAACTATAATATATCAGGGACATATATGATGATCCTTGAGATATTCGTGATGTTTGACACAACAAAAGTAGAAATCAAGAAGGAGCATCAATTGTTGATGGTTGGTGAAACCACTAGTTTCAAGAAGGGCAAGGGCACGAAGGGATACTTCATGAAACGGCAATTCAGCTGCTGCTCTAGTGAAGAAATCCAAGGTTAAACCCAAACCCGAGACTAAGTGCTTCTGAAATAAGGGGAACAGCCACTGGAGCAGAATTACCCTAGATACTTGGTAGATGAGAAGGCTGGCAAGGTCGGTAGAAGTATATTGGATATACATTGTGTTGATGTGTACTTTACTAGTACTCCTAGTAGCACCAGGGTATTAGATACCGGTTCGGTTGCTAAGTGTTAGTAACTCGAAATAAAAGCTACGGAATAAACGGAGACTAGCTAAAGGTGAGCTGACGATATGTGTTGGAAGTGTTTCCAATGTTGATATGATCAAGCATCGCACGCTCCCTCTACCATCGAGATTGGTATTAAAACCTAAATAATTGTTATTTGGTGTTTGCATTGAGCATAGACATGATTGGATTATGTCTATCGCAATACGGTTATTCATTTAAGGAGAATAATGGTTACTCTGTTTATTTGAATAATACCTTCATTGGTCTTACACCTAAAATGAATGGTTTATTGAATCTCGATCATAGTGATACACATGTTCATGCCAAAAGATATAGGATAGTAATGATAGTACCACCTACTTGTGGCACTGCCACTTAAGTCATATCGGTATAAAATGCATGAAGAAGCTCCATGTTGATGGATCTTTGGACTGACTCATTTTTGAAAGGATTGAGACATGCGAACCATGTTTGTTGGTAGATATGCATGAAGAAACTCTATAAAAATGGATCGTTTGGACTCACTTGATTTTGAATCACTTGAGACATGCAAATCATACCACATGGGCAAGATGACTGAAAGCCTCGTTTTCAGTAAAATGGAACTAGAAAGCAACTTGTTGGAAGTAATACATTTTGATGTGTGTAGTCCAATGAGTGCTGAGGCGTGTAGTGGATATCGTTATGTTCTTACTTCACAGATGATTTGAGTAGATGTTGAGTATATTTACTTGATGAATCACGAGTCTGAATTATTGAAAGGTTCAAGTAATTTCAGGGTGAAGTTGAAAGATCGTCGTGACAAGAGGATAAAATATCTATGATATGATCATAGAGATGAATATTTGAATTACGAGTTTGGCACAGAATTAAGACATTGTGGAAATTGTTTCACAACTAATATAGCCTGGAACACCATAGTGTGATGGTGTGTCCGAACATCATAACTGCACCCTATTGGATATGATGCATACCATGATGTCTCTTATCGAATTACCACGATAGTTTATGGGTTAGGCATTAAAGATGACCACATTCACTTTAAATAGGGCACCACGTAATTCCGATGAGATGACACCATATGAACTATGGTTTAGAGAAACCTAAGCTGTCATTTCTTAGAAGTTTGGGGCTGCGACGCTTATGTGAAAAAGTTTCAGGCTGATAAGCTCAAACCCAAAGCGGATAAATGCATCTTCATAGGACACCCAAACAGTTGGGTATACCTCATGTCTCAAATTCGAAAGCAATAAGGGATTGTTCCTAGAATCGGGTCCTTTCTCGAGGAAAGGTTTCTCTCGAAAGAATTGAGTGGGAGGATGGTGGAGACTTGATGAGGTTATTGAACCGTCTCTTCAACTAGTGTGTGGCAGGGCACAGGAAGTTGTTCCGGTGGCACCTACAACAATTGAAGTGGAAGCTTATGATAGTGATCATGAAACTTCAGATCAAGTCACTACCAAACCTTGTGGGATGACAAGGATGCGTACTACTTCAGAGTGGTACGTAATCCTGTCTTGGAAGTCATGTTGCTAGACAACAATGAACCTACGAGCTATGGAGAAGCGATGGTGGGCCTGGATTCCAAATGGCTCGAGGCCATATAATCCGAGAGAGGATCTATATATGAAAACAAAGTGTAGACTTTGGGAGAAATACTTGATGGTCGTAAGGCTGTTAGGTACATATGGATTTTAAAAGGAAGACGGACAATGATGGTAGGTATCACCATTAAGAAAGCTCGACTTGTCATTAAGATGTTTTCCGACAAGTTCAAGGAGTTGACTGCGATGAGACTTTCTCACTCGTAGCGATGCTAAGAGTCTGTTGGAATTATATTAGCAATTACTGCATTATTTGTGAAATCTTGCAGATAGGATGCCAAAAACCATTGTTTCCTCGATGATTTTTGATGAAAGGTTGTATGTGATACAACCGGAAGGTTTTGTTAATCCTGAAAGATGCTAATAAGTATGCAAAGCTCCAGCAATCCTTCTAAGGACTGGAGTAAGCATCTCGGAGTTGGAATGTATGCTTTGATAAGATGATCAAAGTTTTGGGTGTATACAAAGTTTATGAGAAACTTGTATTTCCAAAGAAGTGAGTGGGAGCACTATAGAATTTCTGATAAATATATGTTGACATATTGTTGATCAGAAATGACATAGAATTTCTGGAAAGCATATAGGGTTATTTGGAAAATATTTTTCAATGGAAAGCCTGGATTAAGCTACTTGAACATTGAGCATCAAGATCTATAAGGATAGATCAAAATTCTTAATGGTACTTTTAAATGAGCACATACCTTGACATGATCTTGAAGGTGTTCAAGATGGGCCAGTCAAAGAAGGAGTTCTTGCCTGAGTTGTAAGGTATGAAGTTAAGACTTAAAGCTCGACCATGGCAGAAGTAAGAGGAAGGACGAAGGTCGTCCCCTATGCTTTTGTCATAGGCTCTATACGGTATGCCATGGTGAGTACCACACCTGATGTGTGCCTTGCCACATATCTGGCAAGAGGGTACAAAGGTAATCTAGGAGTAGATCACCAGATAGCGGTCTAAATTATCCTTAGAGGAATAAGGATATGTTTCTCGGTTATGGAGGTGATAAAGAGTTCGACGTAAAGAGTTACGTCGATGCAAGCTTAACACCTATCCGGATAGCTCTGAGTAGAGATACCGGATACGTATAATGGAGCAACAATTTAGAATAGCTCCAAGTAGAACAGTTATTTGAAATGGCTCCAAATATAGCGTAGTAGCTGCATCTACAAGATGACATAGAGATTTGCGAAGTACATACGGATCTGAAAGATTCAGACCCGTTGACTATAACATCTCTCACAAGCATAACATGTTCAAACCCAGAACTCATCGAGTGTTAATCACATGGTAATGTGAACTAGATTATTGACTCCAGTAAACTCTTTGGGTGTTAGTCACATGGGGATGTGACCTTGAGTGTTAATCACATATCGATGTGAGCTGGATTATTGACTCTAGTGCAAGTGGGAGACTGTTGGAAATATGCCCTAGAGGCAATAATAAATTAGTTATTATTATATTTCCTTGCTCATGATAATCGTTTATTATCCATGCTAGAATTGTATTGATAGGAAGCTCAGATACATGTGTGGATACATAGACAACACCATGTCCCTAGTAAGCCTCTAGTTGACTAGCTCGTTGATCAATAGATGGTCACGGTTTCCTGACCATGGACATTGGATGTCATTGATAACGGGATCACATCATTAGAAGAATGATGTGATGGACAAAGACCCAATCCTAAGCCTAGCACAAGATCATGTAGTTCATATGCTAAAGCTTTTCTAATGTCAAGTATCATTTCCTTAGACCATGAGATTGTGCAACTCCCGGATACCATAGGAATTCTTTGGGTGTGCCAAACGTCACAACGTAACTGGGTGGCTATAAAGGTACACTACAGGTATCTCCGAAAGTGTCTGTTGGGTTGGCACGAATCGAGACTGGGATTTGTCACTCCGTGTAAACGGAGAGGTATCTCTGGGCCCACTCGGTAGGAAATCATCATAATGTGCACAATGTGATCAAGGAGTTGATCACAGGATGATGTGTTACGGAACGAGTAAAGAGACTTGCCGGTAACGAGATTGAACAAGGTATCGGGATACCGACGATCGAATCTCGGGCAAGTATCATACCGCTAGACAAAGGGAATTGTATACGGGATTGATTAAGTCCTTGACATCGTGGTTCATCCGATGAGATCATTGTGGAACATGTGGGAGCCAACATGGGTATCCAGATCCCGCTGTTGGTTATTGACCGGAGAGTCATCTCGGTCATGTCTGCATGTCTCCCGAACCCGTAGGGTCTACACACTTAAGGTTCGGTGACGCTAGGGTTGTAGAAATATTAGTATGCGGTAACCCGAAAGTTGTTCGGAGTCCCGGATGAGATCTCGGACATCACAAGGAGTTCCGGAATGGTCCGGAGGTAAAGAATTATATATAGGAAGTGCTATTTCGGCCATCGGGACAAGTTTCGGGGTCACCGGTATTGTACCGGGACCATCGGAAGGGTCCCGAGGGTCCACCGGGTGGGGCCACCTGCCCCGGGGGGCCACATGGGCTGTAGGGGGTGCGCCTTGGCCTATATGGGCCAAGGGCACCAGCCCCAAGAGGCCCATGCGCCAAGAGAAGAGGGAAAGGAAGAGTCCTAAAGGGGGAAGGCACCTCCTAGGTGCCTTGGGGAGGAGGGACTCCTCCCTGGCCGCACCCTTCCTTGGAGGAAGGGTCAAAGGCTGCGCCCCCCTCTCCCTTGGCCCTATATATAGTGGGGGAAAGGGAGGGCAGCACCACCTAAGCCCTGGCGCCTCCCTCTCCCTCCCATGACACATCTCCCTCCTCCCGCAGCGCTTGGCGAAGCCCTGTTGGAATCCCGCTACTTCCACCACCACGCCGTCGTGCTGCTGGATCTCCATCAACCTCTCCTTCCCCCTTGCTGGATCAAGAAGGAGGAGACGTCGCTGCTCCGTACGTGTGTTGAACACGGAGGTGCCGTCCGTTCGGCACTAGGATCATCGGTGATTTGAATCACGACGAGTACGACTCCATCAACCCCGTTCACTTGAACGCTTCCGCTTAGCGATCTACAAGGGTATGTAGATGCACTCTCCTTCCCCTCGTTGCTAGATTACTCCATAGATTGATCTTGGTGATGCGTAGAAAATTTTGAATTTCTGCTATGTTCCCCAACACTATCCTCAGCGAAGCTATTACTCTTGTATTCTTTACAACCAAGGTCGCATCTTCCCACACAAGCGCCTTGATGTTGAAGCTATAGCTGGTCTGCCCTGTCTAGAAGAAGCGTTGGATTGCTTCAAGCAAGTGGGTCTACTGCAGTTTGTCACTGATGAAGAGCATTGGAATGAAGAGCTGCTGCTACAATTCTATGCCACCCTTCACATCAAAGGATACAGCAGAGATCCGAAGACTTGGATCCTGGAGTGGATGACTGGCAACATTCATCATGAAGCCAATGCATTTGACATCATTGAGCTCACTGGCCTGCCCACTCCTGGAGATCTCTTCGAGCAAGGCTGTCAGCTGCACACTGAAGCTATTGAGAGCATCTTTCAGCGACCAGAACCTAATATGAGTCAAATGCTTAGCATGATGAAGCCTTTGCCTCAAGATGCTGCTTATCCAACAGAGTTCTTCGTTGAAGACCTTGAGTACCTGCCCAGAACCATCTATCACATCATCAGGCGGACTCTATGGCCCATCAAAGGGCACTCTCCAAATGCCAAGCTTCAGGGTGCAATGAAGACTTTGGTCTTCTATATACTTCATGGAAAATGCTTCAATGCACATGATTTCTTCATACGCCAACTTGCTGCATCAGGCATGGATCTGTTTGGTTTGAAGTACTACGCCCCTTGGGTCATGCGGCTAATCAAGCTACACTCCGCCATCAAGTATCAGCCCTCAGCCCGCAACCATCGGATCTTCTTGCCTGACGTGGACATGTCAACTGAAGCCATATATTCTGAGCCTGCCAAGCAACCTCTAAGTCTTCAGAATGCAGAACATCAGAGTTTCACTCAGAATGTTGAAGGCATTGAAGCAGTTTCTCGGGTGTATCCTTTGGCTGGCACTACACGTGCACCACACCCTGCTTCAACTGAAGCCACTGACAGTGCCACTGCTTCAAGACCCAAGAAGCGCACTCGTGTTCTCAATGACCGAGAGCTTCTTGTGGCCCTACATCAGAAACAAGATAGGCATCATGACTAGCTGAAGCGTCAGATGAAAAGCCTCTTGGTGGATGTTAATCGCACTCGAAATCTTGCCACCAAGAACGCTTTCGTTGCCCATGAGACCTATCGCCGCACATGGAAAGGGCTAACGATGATGCTTTCTGAAGCTGATCTTCAAGAGGATGGCTTCACTGAGAGATTCAAGTTTGACTCCACACCTCCTCGAAGGGCTGTGCTGCTAGGAACTTCATCCCTTGAAGACTCTGAGTTCTCTTCCTCTGCTGCCACAGTCACTGCCAGAATTATTGAGGAAGAAGATGATGCTACTTCACCACCACCTGCTTCAGCACCTCCAAGCTCTTCTGCACTGCCCAACAACATCAACAACCCTGCTACTTCACCTACTCCTCATGGGAACGAGTAGAGGCTCTATGTCTTCAAACCTTTTTGGTCATTACTGACAAAAGGGGGAGAAGCATATGAGATTGATAGTCTTCAAGCGGGTTCATATGGGTGGGTGCCTTATATTTTGCTTCGTGCTTACAACTCTCATTTTTTGCTACATTTGGCTCTTATGAGTTGTAACACTTAAACTAGATGGTCGTCTGCTACTTGCTTGCCACCTTGTTTTGCGAAGATAAATTCCGCATGTGCGACGATAAATTCCGCACTTAGCTCATTCTGCAGACGTTCATTTTCCATTATGCATGTCATTATCTTCATATACTTTCACATGCATAGTGGATTGTCATCATAAGCTGAAGTGGATCTCCACAAGTACAACCCGCCATGTGCATTTGCATTCCAAAAGCAAACTAACTTATATGCACATCTTCAGGGGGAGCCCTTGCAACTTATGAAGACAATTCCTTATCCTTTACAAATTCACAGATTATATTCCCCGTTAAAAACTTCAACTAGTTTTTCATCAATCACCAAAAAGGGGGAGATTGTAAGTGCATCTAGTGCCACCCCTAGTTGGTTTTGGAGTATTGACGACAAACCTAGTTGAGGGGCTAATGTGTTTGTGAGAATTGCAGGATAACACAGGTAGAAGTCCCTCATTGATTCGGTTTTACTACCAGAGATGACCCCTAAAAATGTATGAAGACATTGAAGTCAAAGGTGGTATATGAAGATACTCACATTGAAGACTATGACAAGAGAAGACACGATATGAAGCCTATGGAGCTCGAAGAATTAGATCTTTCGTAGTTCTTTTTCTTTGGTGTTGAGTCATAGGAACCACCGTACTGTTAAGTGGGGTCCAGGAGAACCAGTCAGAATGACTGAAGTGATGCCTAAACCAAAAACCTGTGTCTTCGAGTGAAGACAATGAGAGCGAATCTTGTCCAGAGCCGGATAAGTCAGCTTTGCTTGTAGCCAAGTTGCCATGTGAGTTTGAAATCTGACCGTTGGGACACGTGTCAGTTCCTTAGTGACCCAGGGTCATTTCGGACAAATCAGGTCGGGTTGCCAAATGGCTATAAATAGCCCACCCCCTACAACCATAAACGGCTGGCTGCTCAGATTGAGAGTACGACTTTTGTCGTTTGAGAGCAACCCACCTCGAAGCCTTTGAGAGAGAGAATTCCTTGCAAGGATAAAGCCCTAACCACCCAGAGCCAGAGAAAATTGGGCATCACTTAAGTCTTCTTGTCTGTGTGATCTGAAGACTTATTACACTTGGGGACTGTGCATCCTCCAGACAGTTAGGCGTCGCGTTCAGAGCATTCAAGAGACATTGTGGATTGCCAGTGAACGAAGTCTGTGAAGGTTTGGGAGTCTACCTTGAAGACTTACCAAAGTGATTGGGCGAGGACTATGTGACCTTAGCTCAAGGAGAATACGGTGAGGACTTGGTGTCCTGAGCTGCGTGTTCAGGACTGGGTGTCCGGGACTGTGTGTCCTAAGGTTTAAATACCTAGCCGCTCCAACCAGACGTACAGTTGTCACAGCAACTGGAACTGGTCCAACACATCATTGTCTTCAACGAGTCACTGGTTTCATCTTCACTTTCTTTTACTTACTGATTACTCATTGTGAAGTCATTGCATGTCTGTTCTATCTTTTGTCTTCACAACGTGAGTGTATGATCTGTTTGGCTTCATAATATCTTCCTACCTGATCCTTATTACACTGCAGCTATTTGTCACTGTGCTTTCACTCTGTTGATACTTGACCATGGCTTGCCTAGTGTAGTCTACCTTCCGCTGCATAGTAATAGGCATATCTCTGCTGTTTGTCTTCATAACTTCCACGTTTTGAAGACTTTCATAAAAATCGCCTATTCACCCCCCCTCTAGTCGATATAACGCACTTTCACTCACTCAATTCGGCATTGGCCTCCTCCACTTTGGTCTCGGCCTCCACTTCGCCCTCTTGATGATTGAACATCGAGTCATAGTTGAGATTGTCAAGCCCAAGCATATTCGACTCCTCCAAAGATGACAATAATTTCAGCCGTGTTCATCTACGCACCACGACAAGAACAACAACAACAATATTCATCACCCTATGGTCGTAAGAAATGCCAAACAATGCACCGACTAAAATGAAAAGACATTTTTTTACCTTGATGGCATTTCGTCGACCACTTGGTGGCCACGGCCCTTATTGCCGGCAGCAGCGGCCGGACATGCCAGAGGAGTGGTCGTAGGGGTGGTCGAAGACGAGGTCCGAGGCGCCGGACGAGGACGAGGCACCGGAGCCACCTTCTTGTCCTTCTTATTCGCCACCTCCTCGGCGAGCGCCGGTGCGGCCGCCGTCAGCTTCCTTGCCCGCTTACCGACGGTTGGAGCAGCGGGACGGCAGCCTGCCGTCGCCGGAGATGCAGCGACCTTGCTGTGAGCGGTAGTTGCCGGTGAGGTGGCTCCAAGGAGGTTTTTTGGTGCCCAAACTTTTTTTAATGTAGGCGGCGGCGTGGTGGTCGTTTCTGACAACGATGCGTTGACGGCGATGGCCGGCAGGGTGGCGAAAGGGTCTTGCCTCTTCATCCCAACAGGAATCGTGGGCATCGGTGGTGGTTGCGCCGAGTAGGGGTCCAATTAGCCACCTATTATCCTCCACGGAAGGATTATACGAGATCGGTTAGAGATGCTCTTCGGAGTTAAATTATAAGGGATCGGCTAGAGATGCTCTCACACCTCAGTTATAATATGATCAAGTGCATTTTCCGGTAACAAAAATCCACCGTAGTTTTCCCAAAGAAGAAAAAAGTCACTAGGAAATTTGTCTTATATAAAGAAAAATATTGCAATCTCAAGTGTGTTGAACTCATCCCCCGCAAAAAAAATAAACCGTGATGAACTCATGATGCCTACGATGATTCTCATCAACATGGATTTTGTTTAGCACGGCTACTCCTCACGCATGCTTGAACATCTTCATGCTCAGCCAATGCAGGTACACAGCCACGATTATGACAGGGACCGTCAGGGGCACAAGCAAGCAGTAATACCTGGAAAACAATGAACAGATCAGGCGGAGCAATAACGCGGCAATCTCAAAACGAAAGTGAAGTACTAGTGCTCCAGGTGAGGTGAGTAGATATCATTGATGGCACCTGTCGTTCTGAACGGCGAGCAAGAACCAGTTGTCGGACGGCGCGAGGGCCTTGGACCAGACGGCGACGTAGAGGAAGCCGGCGAGGAGCGTGACGCCGAGCGCGACGAAGGCGGACCCCATTACAAGGTTCGCGGGGAGAGGCATGGCTCCGGTCGGTCGATCTATCTGAATCTGAAAGAGCAACAAAGTGAAGAAAGGAAAATGTGTCTTCTGAGGCATTGCGCCGAACAGCTTGTGTGCGTTTAGACAGAGGAGGGAGGGGCGGACGGGCTTGACGCAGCAACAAACCTGCGCGGGGGCGGTCGGAGGGCACCGGCGGCAGCAGCTCGTCGGTCTGTCGCTGGCGCTCTCGGCCACGAGTCCAGAAAAGTAAAAGGGAATCACCGTCAGCGGCCGCCGCTCCCCAACGCCGAGGCCACGCCGCACGCCGGCCGTCGTCTGCTGCCTTCTTCTATTTCAGGTGAAAACCCCTATCTCATCTACCAGCATACATACGCGGGCGCTATAAACGATGCCTAGGACAAGCGAGCATAGCAAAGCACGTAGCCCAGTTTTCATAGACTTGGTATAAAAACAGGACACGATTTGTTCTTTCATACTCGAATCATCTGTGCATAGGCCAACACAGTAAACATTGCCCGGCCCATGCTCATCTCGTTGAGCAAATGATGTAGAAACACCACAGCTCATCTTGACTGAACCTGAACCTATAGGTGACACTGGCACCAAACATTTTTAATTTTTTTGACAGAACTGGCACCAAACATCACACACTGCCCACATAGACATAGGGGAGCACACCACAGAAATGATCCTCAAGTCATGTAGTACGTCAAGGCTCAGACGTTCAAGACACACTACAATACAACAAGGATCTAAAACTTCATCATAATTAAAAGGTCCTCATAGTTCAAAGGCTCGCGAGCTTCGAGCTTGTCTGACTGACAGCCCTATCTGTAGGCCGCTACTTCGTCCCTAAACAGAGAGATGAGATCATCAACGCTCATCGGGAAGAATTCTGGCTTATCTCTCAACCTGACGCTGACCTGCAAT
Organism: Triticum urartu; assembly: GCF_003073215.2. Classification (NCBI taxonomy): domain Eukaryota; kingdom Viridiplantae; phylum Streptophyta; class Magnoliopsida; order Poales; family Poaceae; genus Triticum; species Triticum urartu. Next base: position 409,577,901 of record NC_053022.1, on the reverse strand, counting down.
AGTACGAGCCATCCATCCACATATATAATTCAGAATTTCATACAAGGCATAACTAATGCTTTTATCGACAACAGTGGGTGTGAAGAAGTCAAACCATTTCAGATTCCACCTCTGTTGGGCCCACGGCAAGAATATAGTTGAACTGGGCTAACTGTGCCACGCATACCTGAAAATGAAACCGGCCATAACGATACACGACCTATTATGTTTTGATATCTGCACAAGCTGTATTTACTTAAACTACCAGAGATATGAAGAAAACATGCAGCTGCACTATAAATAAATGCCTAAAAGAAATGGACAATCCATGAGATCCAACAATAAAACTACTACACCACATAACTGAGACTACCTTCTTGCCACTCAAATACTGAAATACATTGTAACTAAAAATTACTAATAAAGAAAGAAAGAGTTTGTGCCAAAAGGCATGATAGAATTACCTTCTTCTGGATTTTCTTATCAGTCATGTCGATTTCAACATCAAATCCAGCGTTATGTATCTTAGCATGAACCTGAGCATCAGAAGAGGATTGTCATTTAACTTGAAAGAAAAAAAACTCTGGTTGATTGATTACCACGAGAACCAGCTAAGATACTGACAAACTGCTAAACATACCGAATGGAAAAACAGTCACCAACAGATTTCAAACTAACACACAAGGGCCATTTACCTGTTTTGCATATTCTAGTGAATCGGACGATATAGAGCAAACAATGGCTTGACGAGGGCTGAGCCATAACGGCCATTTACCACAGTAATGCTCCAAAAGAATGGCAAACATCCTTTCAACCGATCCTAGTATTGCCCTATGTATGATTACAGGCCTCTCAAGCTTGGCTTCCTCCTCTGCTGCATAAGTCAGCTTGAAGCGAACAGGCAGCGCAAAATCCAGCTGTAACAGGCATTAATTAAAGGTTAGAAAAGAGAATATTGTCTACAGTTTATGCCAACATACATAAGAACTATAGAACCTGAAGTGTTGCACACTGAAATTTTCTTTTGAGGGCATCAAACACACCGATATCAATTTTTGGGCCATAGAAAGCACCATCTCCTTCATTAATCTGCACACCGACATCTAAAATTAGTAACTTGATTGAAGATCCAACAAGCAATCAGGTCCAGGCAGTTTCTTGGCATAGGGATATAGCACTTGAACATTATTGTGAGGCAGACACAGGTGCTGATACAAATTGAAATTTCAACCATAATATGAATTAAAAGATATGCAGATATTCACATTAGTAACTGTGAAACTAAAAACAACATGTATGCCAGAGTGAAATATGTTGATGCTCATCAGATGCCAATCGCTTGTATAAAGTATATCATCATTAAATTTTATTCTACTACCACTGTAGATCATCATAGAGTATAACTTAATTGAGTAAGAAATCAGCATTGACAAGCCAAAGCATAATAATGTGATCACAGAAAATATTTTGGGGGCATGAAATCACGGCAGTGGTCGAATGCAAGTATAATTAGAAATTATAGAATAATTTAGTGAAAAGTCCCCCTTTTCCTATACTGGAAATACTAGATGCTGAACATCTGGCAGCATAGAGTGATGCGGACATTAAGGGAAAATGACCAGTTACCTCCCATGGCTTCCCAAACTCATCCAAGGCTTCTGCCAGTTGTTGTTCTGCTTTGTTCCAGGTTTCAATATCACCTAAATACTTCTCTGGTCTCTAGAAAAAACAAATGTAAGATGTCAAGATTATCGATTAATCTGTAATCGACAACAATTATTAGATTTAAATGTTGTAAATATGTAAATTTATTAACTAGGTACATGTAGAAGTAGGATAGGCCATGTTGCCCAAGTTCTAGTAGATACATAACTATGATAGCAGATAAGAATTCCACAAACAAGAAAATTAATTAAAAGAATTCCACACACATAATACAGGAGAAATAAATTAGTATCTCGACCATTTTGAAGTTTAGAATATATATATAGAGATCTAAAGTTCCAAATAGTTTGTAGATGCTCCCAAAATATAGATAAGATTATATGATTACCGTTGATAACTCCAACTCGTAGTTAAATCCAAATATGCCGTAGACATAATTAATGAATTCCAAGACACTCTTAACTTCCTCTTTGATCTGCAACAAAGCAATAACTTCTATTTAAACGTAGGCAGTGATACAACCTGAGAGAAACATCTAATCTAAATCCAAGCCACAGTGAAACTACTGTAAAAAGAGAGTCATAACAAACACTTTATGTGAGGAATATGCAAAAGAACCGGAATTTGCTGGAAATGGCACACACAGAGTACAATCTCCACTAAGAAATTTAATCCCTTTCTTAAATAATACTCCCTCCGTCCCAAAAGAAGTGTCACTGATTTAGTACAACTTTGTACTAACTTTGTAATAAATGAGCGATCCTTGTTTTGTGATGGAGGGAGTAGAATATTAACAAAAATGCATGGTCTAGGTCTACCAGACTTACTTGGCTCTCTCTGCAAAAAATATGGGCATCATCCTGCAGGAATGATATAAAAAAATTAAATAATGGAAGAAATAAAATTGTAAGACGCTAACTGGCGATTAAAATTGTTGAAACTAGCAACTCAAGGGATAGTATTAAGCCTTACCTGTTGGAATCTTCTAACGCGTGTCAAGCCTGAAAGTGCTCCACTAGCCTCGTTTCTGTGAAGAACTCCAAAATCAGCAATGCGCAGTGGCAACTCTGTAGCATATTCAATCCGGAATTCAGGTTTAATAACGAAGGAGTAAATATACAGCATAATTAAAATTAGAGAAGGAGCTCACCTTTGTAAGAACGAGTCTCGTGCTTAAATATTATGCAATGCCCAGGGCAATTCATTGGCTTAAGACCAAACTCCTCTCCATCGATCTGCACAATAATAAAACAAATAGGCACCCTTAGATACTACAAATACGCGCACATACAAGTCAACAGAAGTTACAGTTGCATAACAGTCTCTAACTTGATGGTGATATATTCTGTGACTTGTGCAAAACAAATCTCCTGTCAATACTTACAATTATGTTATACTTCCTCCGATCCATATTAATTGTCGCTGATTTAGTACAAATTTCTATTAAATCAGCGATAATTAATATGGATCGGAGGGAGTAACATTTTACGGAGTACATGCATGTGCCGTTATGTGGGCGCAGAACTACAGAAAAAGAGGCCACCAGGGCGTCTCTACTGCAAAAACCTTTATAGCTGAAGCCCGCCCGTCACTTGTATGCAAGTACCAGTGACGGATTACTAGTGATGGGTTGGCATGCTCTTCACTATGGGCATTTCGGGCCCGTTACTAGTAACCGTTCTGTAGTAGTGCATGTGCACGAGAGAGTTGATGGTGGCAAGTCGAGCTGGAGATAAGTTGTGGCTTCTATTTTATCCACCTGTGTTCTTTCAGTTAGTAATGTGGTTTAATTTGAAGCCTGTTATCAAATATTTCAAGAAGTTTCCTCTTATTGAGATAGTTTCTAGATTGTTAGGATCTGGTTTTGGTTTTGACACCTTTCCCTGTAAAGGGGACTTGGCCAGATGAATAAAGCAAGCAAGAAAACCCGATATCCATCTTCCAGTTCCTTCTATTACCCGATACCGCCTTCCATCGAGCACACCTGCGGTAATGTGTTCATACCAGGTGCTTACCTCAAAAAGAAACATGTTCTCCTTGTAGTTCGCACTATGCCCAGATGTTTCCCAAAGCTTCATCTTGAGAACATTTGGACTCTCAACCTAACAAATACATAAGGAACATAAGCAAAGGAAACAGATGTAACTGTCAATGATCTGAAAAGCTAGTTACTACTCCCTCTGTAAAGTAATATAAGACGTTTTAGATCACTACTTGGAGTACCTAACAAATGAACACTTACCTCTTGGTAGCCTCTGTCCCTGTATTGTTGTCGCAAAAAAGCCTTCAATTTGTTAACTATTTTTGTACCATGTGGAAGGAAGAAGCAACTTCCTGGGCTGCACAGGGGTGAAGCTAATCAAAGGTCTAGCACATGACCATGACCCAAAGATGTAAAAGGAATGAAAAAATAGTAGTATAAGAAAGACAAATCTAATCGAGAATGCCAAGGTACCTAAGCGAATCGAAAAAGAAGAGTTTCTGGGACTCCCCCAATAACCTGTGATCACGCCTCGCAGCCTCCTCCATCATACGTTGATATTCCTGCAGATTATCAAGCAATAAAAGTGTATGTAAAACACAACAGGTTTTCATAAAATGAGAGCATGAACATGATCGTTAGGAATGTATAGTTACAATTCAAAGAAACAAGTTCAGCTTGCACTCTTATCTTGCACTCTTATCTTGCACTGTTGACATCTAAAACCAGATCAAATAACTGCCTACAGTGGTATTGGAATCAGTTTCGGCTTTTGTTACCATGTTTGATAAGTTCGAGGTACTTATTCTGTGTATAGTAACATGTCATATCTGACTTTCCATATCAAGATCCCAGTAGAAATTAGAGAAAAATACATGATGATGTACCTTGAGAAGTTTAGCATCAGGGAAAGAAATCCCATATACTCTCTGCAGGCTCTCACGGTCTGCTTTTCCCCTCCAATATGAGGACGAAGCCTATAAAACATTTACATGTAAATTCAAATCTGAAATACTACTAAATCCCATCAAGACGAGAACTTTGCTAAAGAAAGAAGACCGAATTACCTTGAGGCAAGCAAAAGCTTTAACGAAAGAAGTATTCGGGATGTGCGGTCCACGGCATAGGTCAACCAAAGGGCCACATTTATATAACGTAATGGGCTTGTGCTCAGGCAATTCATTGATGATTTCAACCTTAAATTTATTCTCAGCGAAAAACTCGAGGGCTTCATCCCTGGAGACCTCAATACGTTGGAATGGCTGCTTTTCGGCGATCGCTCTTCGAGCCCGGTCTTCAATGCGACCGAAATGCGAGCCATTCAGCGTGACATTGTTGTCGTAGTAGGCGTCATAGTAGAAACCTTCCCCTCTCGTAGTACAAGGCCCGATGCACAGTTTGCAGCCGTACACACGCTCGAGAGCCTGCGTATGTTCATTACCTTGGGTTAGAAGAAACTTGAATTGAAAATGAACTATCTGTTATCATGCTATGCTCATCAAAAGATACTTTGACAGGGACAAGCTTTGAACTCACCTCTCCAAGAATGTGGGCACTCGAGTGCCATAGAGTGTCCCGCCCTTCTTTGCTATCGAAGGTTAGCAAGTTCAGTTGGCAGTCGTCTTCCAGCGGCCTTGTCATGTCCCACAGTCCTCCGTTCACTTGAGCTATCAAACAGCGAGCTGCTAGCCCGCTTGATATCTCCTTGGCGATGTCCATCGGGGTCGACATCCACTTCTTCCCCTCCTGGACCGTGCCATCATGCAAAGTAATCCTGAAGCATCGTAGTGAAAATAATAATATCACTCACGAAAGCACACTAATTGCAGCCACGTGAAGCTGGCGATTCCTAGATCCAAAGCAAAGAGTCTTTCTGACTTTTCTGTTATGTTTTCATCTAGGAGTTTTTTTAGTTGATGGTTAGATTAATTCATGGATCATCCTCTACCTTTTAGGGAAATTCATTTAAAATGTACAGTATAAAACAAGAATTGATTAGAAAAAGGGATTCTAGATTAGTTCAGTAAGTACAGGTAGTTATTTGAGAAAGTTTCGAAAACAAAGAAAAAATAAATGAATCAATCTAGTAGACAAGCATTCTATCAGATTCGAACCAATGACTTGCGTCTTAGCACGAGGCGGCCGGCAATGCGAAAAATGAGCTAAACGATGGCAGGCCATATTGGTGAGCCACAAACTTCGTGCGTGCGCTTGAATGTTTAACAAGCAAATCAGAGGTATGATTCAAAAGTTTATATTAGACTTGAACATGTTATTTGTACAGTGCTAGGCAGAGAGCATATGCCCCCAGTCCATACTCTTTCGGTAGCGAGGGGAGGGGTGATAATCGTATGCCACTCATTCAAAACAGAGGGATCGAGAACTGACTTGATGGGACTGCCGCCGTTTTCGGCGTGCCGGCGGGCCTGCCTGTCCAGTATCTGCTCGAACAGGCGGTCACGCTTCCCCGTCACCGCCTCCAGGTACGCCTGGTCCGGCACGGCGGCGGGGGGCGGGGCCTGCGCCTTGTCCTTGGCGCCCATCCCGGCGGCGGCGGAGGGCGTTGACTGGCGCTTTGGTAGAAACTCAAACTCGGGAACGATGGAGATGATCGTTTTGGTTGCACAGCAAAGTGTCCTGGTTCTCGTACAGAGGGGCTTCTTTACAATGCCACGAAACTTGCGGGCTACTCTCAACTTGCCCGCCGCTCTTCCTACCAAGCTTGACTGCTGCCTACAGATTGACTCGTAGTACTATTCGCTCGTGTCTTGTGCGAGAAAGAAAACAATAATAGGCGTGCGTACATCCAGGGCCGGCCCTGAAGTTTTGGAGGCCCTAGGGCGAACTCAATAAATTGGCCCGTGGTCGAAGTGTTTCCTTTTAAAATTCCATACATTGATATGAAAAAATATTGTAAAGCCATAATAAACAATGATAAAAAAAATCAGGTGGATGATATCTAGTAACAATGTTGTACTTTTATGTTCTAGATCAAATATCAATAAGTTACAGAGCACAACAGAAAACAAATGCCCTTTAATAATCATGAGAAACGACTCTGTGCATTTTTCTATTCAAAAATCATCAATGGTAGTGTCAAGATTAATGATAGTAATTTATCTGCTCCTTTACTTCTTTCTTCTCAAAGCTAGACAAGTGTTTTCCAGGCAACATGTTTGTCAAAAAAAGGAGCGACACCTGAATGCTAGAGACTGGATTAAATTAGCAGCAACAATCTCCAGCTATATATATAAAGGCCAACAAGTGTTGCTTTTATACAGGAATAAAAAATACTCCAGATTGAGATTGAGGACTAAAATAATTCACACAAAAAATACCTCGGCTGTTCTACCGTTCCTTGCCCTACTGTGCTAGAAGCCGGCAGCCAGTGCGATAGAGTAACTCGGTGCTGATCTGCTCCATTCTCCAGGAAAAGCAAAGACAAAGTAATCACCATGGGGCCTCGGGGCCTTGATCACACATGCATATAGGTCGCTAGATTGGATCGGAGAAATTGGAGAGGCAATCAAGCAAACCGCGACGGCACCGTGCAATCACGTTTTTTTAAGGATCCGGCGCCGCGGGCCGCGCAATCACGTGAGTTGTGTATTAGGCTTTTGGGCTTCTCCTAGACGTATCATATACGGGCCTCGTTGGCCTTTTTGTTTCGCATCAATAATGGGCCTATGTTATATGGCTGTATCCTTTTATATGTGCTGGGTCGGGGCCCCTAGTTTGGCCGGGCCCCGGGCCGTCGCCCCTGCTACCCTGGCCCAAGGCCGGCCCTGGGTACATCCGTCGCTCGCTGCGACCGTCGTCAAATTGGGCCATCTCGCAACTAAAACAAAACAGGCTATTTGATTGGCTGCATACATTGTTAGGCCTGCATGATACGAAACTTAAAACACCTCTATGCCTAGCTCGCTGGAAACGTTCAGATCAACAGTTTCTTAGAGAGCCAGGCCGAGCCGAGTGCAAACGAACCCTTACACGAGTGGAGACTGGAGGGATGCGAGGTGATTACATGAGGTCTTCTTGAACCTCCTTTAATCTTCTTTCTAACTTCCTCTCTTCCTTGTCCCTCTTATCTACGCAACGGTGCTTTGATTCGAGGTAAGCTCTACATGAAAAAGATGCACCTCAATGCTACGGTTCCATTCAGGCGATCTGTTCGTAGTTTTGCCAGCCGAAAGTTCTTTATTTCGTGTTCCTGTTTGAAGCTATTTTGGACGAATTTTTTCAGACTCGTCGCGCATGATCGATCGTTTAAAATTTCCTTTGACCAACAGCCTAATCTCGCAGTTCCGCACAATATTCGTGTTGTAAGTTTTTGGTTTCAACGATCGTAGCTTCATCTCTCCTTGAACAAGTGCAGTCACGCTGCCATGTCGAGCTCCTCTGTCCTCTGCTCAGAACCCTCCTATTCGTCCCTCTCGACGCCGACGCCCTTCCCCTTGATCTCCTTGCCTGTGTCCTACTACACTAGAGTAGTTTCTGGCGTCGCTCATCTCAACATATTCTCTGTCGTCCTCCTACTGCAATGGCGTGCACACTGCTTTTTTGTGTCCTCTATCTCCGTGCAAACTGCAATTCGCCGCGCCGCCGATGGGGTCGAACATCTTGGCCTCCTCTCGGCCTCCTCTCTCTCGTCCCACTACACTGGAGTCGTTTCCGACGTCGATCATCTCGGCCTCCTCTCTCGTTCTACTACACGGATGATACCATGGCGCGAGCACTGCATTCTCCTCCTCTGTTCACTGTCTTTGCGCGAGCACCACAACTAGTTCGCCGACGGGGTCGCTCGCCCATGACTCCATGCTCGTCATGTCGGATACGGTGCCACGACCACTATCCACCGCAGTCGCCATGGTCCGGCGCACACTAAATTTCTTCTCCCCCTTCCTCTGCTAGCTCTTAACACTGTGTGCTGAGTGCAAGTACTAGCTCTTAATCATACCCCATGCGGGCAACCAAACAACGTGTAGTTGTATGCGCCGAGACAATGCAGACAACCAAACAACGTGCCAAAGTTGATCCACTAATGTCATGGAATTGTCACGGCAGATGTCCTAGAGCAAGGACTTAGTCGTAGGGCCTTGTAACGCCCCGAGACCGATGTGCCACGTGTCTTCCAGTTATTCGCTGTTGTTGCCTTGTCATTTGCTTGTGTGTTGCATCTTGCCATGTCATCATGTGCATTGCATCATCATGTTTTCGAAACTTGCATCCGTCCCGGCCTCCTCGTTCTCTCCGTTGTCCGTTCTGAGCCCAGACACACTTGCACGCGCCCGCGGCATGTCCGAGATATTATTTTGTAAGTGGTCGGAAAATGTTCTCGGAATGGGTTGAAAGTTGGTGTGCGGTGTTGTTTTTTTGTCAGTAGACCGCCTGCCAAGTTTCATCGCATTCGGAGTCCGTTTGATGCCCCAACGGATAACTACAGCGACATTATAGTCGGTCAAAACGTCGGACATTTTCGGTCTCCGGAAACAGTTACCGGGCTGCACTCCTCTCCTCTCATCTCATCCCACTACCACACACCGCCAGGCCCTACCTAACCTCTCTCGTCAGCCCGCGACCCTCCTCGCGCGCGCGCCCGAAAGCTGTCCCGAACCCAACCCGCACAGTTGTCACCGTTGGGTCCGGACCATCCCCAAACGTCTACAAAACATCTCCGTTTTCTTGTTTGGCTCCCTATCTATTTCTTTTATTCTCGACCGTCTGATTTAATCGGAGGATCCAAATGTAACCCTTCTTTTCTTTATATATAGACCCACTTGTCTAATCCCAAAAATCTAGGGCATTTGTCCCTTACCCCGCCGCCGCATCTTCATCAGGATCCATCCCGAGCCAACCCGCGCCTCCTTCCTCCCTCGTTTTCAGCAGCCTCTCGACCTCAGATCCATCCTGCCGCCTCCTTGTCTCATCTCGGGATCCGCCTCATCAACCGCGCGCAGTCCATGGCCTCCACCGCGCCTCTGCCCATCGCGCGAGCCGACCAGAGCCTCCGCTGCTCGATCATGAGGGGATCGCCAGCGGGGATCGCCAGCAGCTCGTTCCACCGATGGCCAACTAGCGGCACCGCCAGGACCTCGTCCTCCCTTACTGGCTCTTCTCTTTTCTCTCTTCCTTCCTCATCCGAATCTCTCACCTCTCTCTGCCTGTGGACAGGCACCGCCGCCGGAGTGCCGCACCTAGTCGTCCCATCGCCGGCCAGCCTCGTCGTTGTTGGAAACGGGCCGGACGCCATCGGATCTGGTTGCCCCTTCGCCCGCCACCGTCTCCGACCTTCCCCGCTGTCCTGCGACATCACCGGACCACCACGGCAAAGCTGCACGCCTTCGTTGATCGCATCCTTGCTCGTGGCCCAGATTCACTGCAGGCCAGCACGTCCAGGCCGCCCCATCGCCCTGGAGGGCCTTGTGTTGACCTCACTCAGCGCCGATGGCCAGATCCGGCCTAGTGCACCCCAGCCCATCACCTCCGATGGCCCAAGGCCCAGGGCGAGCAGCCCCTGGCCTTTTCCCTCTGTTCGTTGGGCCAGCCTTCAGATTCGACCCAATGTATTTTTTCCCTTGTCTGCGATTTTAGCAATTAAACCCGAGACTACAGTTTTGCAGGAAAACCCTTGCACTTCATGCATATAATAACTTCACAACCGTGCATCGGTTTAAAACAAACCTTATATGAAAGTTGCTTAGAATTTTGTCTAGTTTAATAATATGCCACTTTCATCCATGTTTAAAATGTTTAAAATGCTGTTTGAGTAAATTTGCTTAAATGCCATGCTAAAATGCTTTATTTCATAACTAAATAACCGTAGCTCCAAACCTAACAAACTTTATATGTAAATGGGGTGGAAAAATGCCTAGTTTAACATGGTGACCTTACTTTGCATGTTTAATAACTCTAAAATTATGTTTAGGGCAGAACAGTACCAAACCAAAAATATGCATATGGGGATTTACCGGAATTGTTGTTCGTTGTTTCCGGCCTCATTTAAACTTGCCTAGATAGGTAGTTTTCATTTGCTTCACCCCTTGCCATGTTAATCAACATTTAATATTGTTGGGTACATAATCGAGATCGAACTAAATACCTTGTAGTGGTGTTTCGTCAATATGCAACGGAGTTGCATATTGAGCTCCACTTAACTTGTAGTATTGTTTGTGCACTTTGCCATGCCATGCTTCATTATACAGGACATGCATCATACTTGATTGTGCATCATGCCATGTTTATGTGAGGGTTGTTTACCATGATTGTTGCTTCTTTCCGGTGTTGCTTCTTCAGGTTGGTTCCGATAACGTCGTGTTGTGAGGATCGTTCGACTACGTCCGTCTATCTTCTTCATGGACTCGTTCTTCTTCCTTGCGGGATTTCAGGCAAGATGACCATACCCTCGAAATCACTTCTATCTTTGCTTGCTAGTTGCTCGCTCTTTTGCTATGCCTATGCTGCGATACCTACCACTTGCTTCTCATGCCTCCCATATTGTTAAACCAAGCCTCTAACCCACCTTGTCCTAGTAAACCGTTGTTTGGCTATGTTACCGCTTTGCTCAGCCCCTCTTATAGCGTTGTTAGTTGCAGGTGAAGATTGGAGTTTGTTCCTTGTTGGAACATGATTATTGTTGGGATATCACAATATCTCTTATTTAATTAATGCATCTATATATTTGGTAAAGGGTGGAAGGCTCGGCCTTATGCCTGGTGTTTTGTTCCACTCTTGCCGCCCTAGTTTCTGTCATATCGGTGTTATGTTCCCGGATTTTGCGTTCCTTACACGGTTGGGTTATAATGGGAACCCCTTGACAGTTCGCCTTGAATAAAACTCCTCCAGCAAGGCCCAACATTGGTTTTACCATTTGCCACCTAGCCTTTTCTTTCCCTTGGGTCGGCCAGCCCAAGGGTCATCTTTATTTAAACCCCCAAGCCAGTGCTTCTCTAAGTGTTGGTCCAACCCAGAGCACCGTGCAGGGCCGTCCCTTGGCAACTTGGGTTACATTGGCTCCCGTATGCTTAGCTTATCCGGTGTGCCCTGAGAACGAGATATGTGCAGCTCCTATCGGGATTTGTCGGCACATCGGGTGGTCTTGCTGGACTTGTTTTACCATTGTCGAGGATGTCTTGTAACCGGGATGCCGAGCCTGATCGGATTGTGTTGGGAGAAGGAATATCCTTCGTTGACCGTGAGAGCTTGTGATGGGCTAAGTTGGGACACCCCTGCAGGGTTTTGAACTTTCGAAAGCCGTGCCCGCGGTTATGGGCAGATGGGAATTTGTTAATGTCCGGTTGTAGAAAACCTGAAGTTAATTTTAATTAAAATACATCAACCGCGTGTGTAACCGTGATGGTCTCTTCTCGGCGGAGTCCGGGAAGTGAACACGGTGTTGGAGTTATGCTTGACGTAGGTTGTTCTAGGGTCACTTCTTGATCATAGTTTCTCGACCGTGCTTTGCCTTCTCTTCTTGCTCTCATTTGCGTATGTTTGCCACCATACATGCTAGTCGCTTGTTGCAGCTCCACCTCATACCTTTTACCCTACCTATAAGCTTAAATAGTCTTGATCGCGAGGGTGTGAGATTGCTGAGTCCACGTGACTCACAGATACTTCCAAAACCAGCTTGCAGGTGCCGATGATATCGTGCAGGTGACGCAACCAAGCTCAAGGAGGAGCTCGATGAAGATCTTTTCCTTTGTGTTGTTTCGTTCTAGTTGATCAGTAGTTGATCCCAGTTGGGGTCGATCGGGGATCTGTGTAGCATTTGGGGTAGTCTTCTTTCATTTTGGTTCCGTAGCCGGACCTTGAGTGTATTTGGATGATGTAATGTTTTATTCATGTATTGTGTGAAGTGGCAATTGTAAGCCAACTATGTATCTCTTTCCCTTATGTATTACATGGGTTGTGTGAAGATTACCTCACTTGCGACATTGCTTTCAATGCGGTTATGCCTCTAAGTCGTGCTTCGACACGTAGGAGATATAGCCGCATCGAGGGCGTGACACCATTGCACTAGGAAGCTTAAAGGGGTTAATCGGGACAAAGGACACGAGAGGGTTTTATACTAGTTCGGCCCCTTACGATGAAGGTAAAAGCCTACGTCTAGTTGGGATTGATATTGTTGGGGTTTCGATCACCAAGAGGCTCAACTCGCCGGCTTGGTTATCGACTTGTTGTTTCTTGCCCTAAGCCGCCACCGGGTCGTCCCCTTATATACATGGGTTGACGCCTGGTGGCCTAGAGAGTCCCGGCCGGCTCATAATCGTGTCCGGCTCGGTGACTTCCTTTACATGCCTTTCTTTACAAGTCTTTCCTTACATATGGCGGTTCACAATATCAGGCCTTAAACCGCCTTCAGGCCTTTGGGCCTTCTATAAGATTTAATAAACTATAATCTTGAATGTTTACTAGGCTTCTTGTGTAACCCGCCATTAGGGCTAACCTGGCCCCTCCTGGGCGGGTCATAACTGATAGTAATATCCCCAACATTAGGCCCCAGGTTGACTTTGAACTTCGTTCTTTGTCAATCTTCAATACTTAGACAAAAATCCATCTTCTTATCTTCGCTGAAATTTTCTTTTAACCCGCCGTGACGTCATCTCTTGAAAACACAAAAAACTTTCATGATGTCATCTTCCAACAGATCTTTTATCTTTAATGTTTCCCGAGAACCGAGGCGCCTGTATAGCTGGATAACCATTATTCGGCTCTCCCTTGATTTTCGCGCCCGTCTGTTCTCATCTTTTCCTTATAAATAGGCACGCCTCGGCCTTCTCATTCTCCTCTTTCGCTCCGTCTTCTTCCTCTCGCAAACCCCCTGCTGCTCGAGCTTCGCCACCGCCGTGCTTCACCTTTGTCTCCATCGACGTTGGCCGCTGCATCAACCCGAACCGATCCAGAGAACAGCGGCGAACTCCGCAGGAGATCCGCAATCGTAAGTGTCTCCCTTTTTACTTCTCAGATCCTCATTTTAGGGTTTCCAAGCTCCTGCGTGTTCTTCATAGTTCATCATAGTTCATCGTAGTTCTTCCACCACCAGCCTTTTCTGATCCAAAAAGTTATATATATGCTCGCGCGGTAGTGTTTTTGTACCTCTTCTTGATCCACAGATCCCTTTCTCTGATTAAAAGGCTGCTTCAGAACTTACCGACTCCTTTGTACTGAACCTTTTAGGTCTAGAATTGTTTTTATTTTGAATAACCATTTGATATGGAATAATACCAAGCAATGTAGGAAACTTGTTTGTCTCAATACTTAGCTGAATTTGCCTTCTTCAAATATCTGTATTCATGGCGGCTTATCATGCCGGCTTAATTTTCCTTATATGTCATTAGCCCTTAACTAAGCCGCCATTACTTGTTTGCATCTTCATCACTTAACTGTCAATCTCACCATTAAACTGAACCGGCATGTTGCTTTTCTTTTCAGTTCTTTGCACATCATGCAGTCCAAAACACCAACCATCTGTAACTGGGTTTCCTCAACCATAACTGAGGAACGTTTAAAAGAGTTCTTCACCATAGGATTTCTGCCAACAAAAATCGTCATGTCTTACCGTGCCCCTGACCCGGAAGAAGAACGGCCCAATCCAAGAGACGGTGAGGTGATCGTTTTTACTGACCACATGAACCGTGGCTTCTCACCGCCCGGCTCAAAGTTCTTCAGAGAGGTCCTCCACTTTTTCAAGCTCCACCCTCAAGATACCGGGCCCACCTCCATATCTAACATCTGTAACTTCCAAGTGCTCTGTGAGGTATATCTTCAACAAGAGCCGACCGTGGAGTTGTTTATAGAATACTTTTATCTAAACCGGCAGAACGAGTGCACCAACGGCCTTAGCTTAGAGCTTGGAGGCATATCAATTCAGCGCCGGTAGGGTGCCGTCTTCCCCCTCATTGTCTTACCAAGTCACCCAAAGGACTGGAACCAGACTTGGTTCTACTGCCAGGACACTTCCCCAGCAAACAAGAAGCCACTGCCGGGTTATCGCCCCGATCGTCTTGACTCCAACTTCGCGCTTCCTGATAAGCTTACCATCGCTGAACGCAAGAGGCTGATACCATCTATCAAAAGGATCAATGCTCTGTTGGGGAACGGGTTAACTGGAGTTGATCTGACCCGCTGCTGGATCTCATGGCTGGTCATCCCTTTGAGCCGCCGATTAAAGCTGATGTATGAGTATGGTGGAGGCCCGGATGACTCTCTTTGTCACAGCCCCATTCAATTGACAGAAGAAGATATTGTCTCAATGTCAACTCTTCTGGTGAATGGGAAATACGAAGATTGCAGTGTCGTCGGGTTAAACCCCTTCTGCCAGCTTAACCCGGTGCTAGAAGTAAGGATGTCATTATTTATCTCTTTTGTATTTTCCCAGCCGTATTGTTTTAATACTTGCCTGACTCTTTATCTTGTTTTTTACCTATCTGCAGGCCAACTCTGACTTCTGGAAAGTTAAGTATGACCACTAGTCTGCCAAGAAAGCGAAAGTTGCCGCCATAAATGCCAAAAAAACGACCCGGAGGTCGAAAAAGAAGAAAAAGAGCACTGCTGAAGATTTGATGAAGCTTGATGATACATCTGACTCGGAGGTAGCCCTTGATTCCCTTGGCCAATTTTTTAACAATCTTATTGACACTGATCATTACCAGGATGACACTGGGGCCAGTCAGGTTGTGGAAGCAGAGGTAACTATCATTTCCTCCGACTCAGAGCCCTTGCCAAGATAAAAAGTTCGACGAGTGATCCGTAAAGTAAGGTTTTCTAACCCTTTAGCTCACTTGGATCCCAACTTTCGTTTGAAAAAGCAGCAACATGAAAGCCGTCGTCAAGCTTGGACTGAAGATGAGCCGGCTGTCGTTCTTCAACAAACTCCTCAGAAGCGTCTGAATGAGGTTTACTTCTTTCTGTCTTGAACTCTTTTTAATGGATCCTTCCTCTTGTATTACTTGTAACTCTATTTTATCCTTTCAGGAGGTGTCTCGCTCTTTTGGCGACTCATCGCAGACGCAATTTCCGGCCTTCAAGACTGCCCCTGGGTAATGAAAAATCCTCATATTTCCGGGTTGTTTAAATTGTATCTTTATACTGATGATCTTGCAACATTTTTCTTAGTGGCCAAGATAAATCCAAGAAAGCAAAGGTAGCTAAACCGGTGGAAGACCCGCCAGTGCTTGCATCTGACCCGTCTAGGCCACCTTCTCCATTAACCGACGCTCCAGCAGACCCACCTGTTGATGTAGAAGCAAATCCTCTTGAGCCGTCGTTTGATGAGACCACTATGAACCCTTCTGCTACTGGACCATCAAGCTCAGCCAACCCGTCATCACCGTCTGCACAAGACGTTCAGATTACCGGGAGCCGCTTTATTGAACCAGGGAATCCAACCGTGCTGGCTCGGTGTACTGCGAAACAAGAGGCATTGGAGAGGCAGAAAGTTTGCTTTGACGTTGCCAACTATGACCATCTAAATGCCAATGATATTTTATCCGGCTATCTTAGCCATGTACACTCCAGTCGTGACTCTGAGATTGAAATGGTCAAACAGCTGCAGTTGAAATACGAGGTACATTCTTTCGGCTTATCTTTATTCCTTCAGCCCCCAAGTCTTCAGATTATGAGAGAACCGGAATGATCTGTAGACTTTAAAATATAGGTCGGGACCTTTACCTTTGAAACTTTTCTTGAATTCAATAGAACAAAGCTTCACCTGTAGTCCCCAAGGACCGGTTCATTTTTGATCATAAATGAGCCGGTACTTTAAATTGTTTGGTACCGTATTCAAAGGACTTAATACTCTGGCTTAACCTTGAGAAACTTGCTGAACTGCATACATTAGCCCACAAGTGCCAAGTGTTGTTACCTTGTAAGGTACTTGGGACTTAAAGTATGTCTTTAGAGTCATAAAAATTTGATTCGGCATACATTAGCCCCCAAGTGTCAAGTGGTTTTTTGTAAAGTACTTGAGACTTGAATCTTGATTTTTGAACTTGAAGCAAAATCTTGACTCATCTGAATGTTTTGCAGAATGCCTTATCTGAATTGAACTCGCATTTGACTGATGCGAAGACCCGGTTAGCGAGTGAGGAGGCAGAAATCAAATCTGCTAACTCCAAACTGCAAATTAGTCTCTCTGAGATGGAAAATTTAAAGACCAGCTTCGTTGCCAAGAAGAAAACTTGGGAAGAGGAAAAAATGCTTTTGACCCAACGTGTTGAGAAGGCCGAAACAACCCTTGAAGAGATTTCAATAGAGCTGAACGGTTTAAAGGGCCGGGTGTCTCAAATGGTGGCTGCCATCTTTGGTAAGCCGTCCGAATTTAATTTTGTGTGCTTTTTGCTGATCCGGAGTATAAGCCGCCAGTTGACTTTGTGTATAAAATATGTGCAGGCCCTCGAAGCAAAAATCTGAGCCAAGACCCTTTGATTAAACTGAAGGCAGTGTATACTTTGGTAGAACAACTGTATATTGGTGCACAGCGGGCTGTTGCCGCCATCTCTCCTACCAATCAAGGACCCAACCGGCTCAGCGACGTCCTGAAGAAACTGTCAATCCTGCCTGCCAGGTTTCAAGAAGTGAAACGCTCCTGCGCGCGAGCCGGAGCTTTGACTGCCCTAAGACGCTCCAAGGCTTGGGTGACCCGGCGGACGTGGCCAGAGGCTATCCTACCATGAAGGAAGATGGTTCTCCTTTTGAGAAGGATGACTTCATGGCCTGCGTGCGCGGAGTCCGACCTCAGGCAACTACCCTTGGAGACGACACCAATATTGACAAATACCAGTCGGGTTTTGATGCTGAAAATAAGAAGATGGCAACTCCCTCGTACAAGGTGACGGATTTGATCCCGCCTGTAAGAGAAAACACATTTGCCCCGGAGGTTGACCCGGCAGACCTGATCGATGATGAAGCAGAATTTGTCGCCGTGAATGGTTTTGACTGGTCAAAACCCAACTTCCAGCCAACAGAGGGCGGTGAACCAGTGAGGGAGGAATAATAACCATCTTCATTTGGCTTATAAAAAGCTATGTAATAGTTTAGCTGTGAAAACACTGAATGCCTTGCTTATGCCATCGTGCATAAAACACTGTATGTGACTTCGTGTTTCCTGATGGCAATATATGCATTATATTTGATGATCGTTTCTGCAACACTTTAAATCTGTACCCTGTAGAGACAAGAAAAGACTGGCTTGGCGGCTTAGAATCCAACGGGTTAAAACACCCGGCTTATATCCAATATGTTTATCGTAATAGAAAAACAGAAAGCAGATATAAATAAAGGACAAGGGCTGAAACTAACTCTTTAGTTAATGCAGCAGGCAATTATATATAAATAATAGCCATACTTGTACCTTTGATCCTTAGACCACTAGCTTGAGTAACCCGGGTAATGAAGCCGATAACTCAATCTTTCTGAGAAATCAATACCTTTGAATACTTCAATGATTGTTATACACTACTAGGGAAAACCCTAGTAGTAGCGCGGGTTTAAATCCCACTAGTAGCGCGGGCAGCCGCGCTACCAATAAGGCGCTACAACTATTACTTAGCAGTAGCGCGTGCGACAGGCGCTACTGCTAAGACACATAGCGGCAGCGCTTGTTCTGTCCCGCGCTGCTGCTAATCTAGCTAGTTGTAGCGTGTTTCTTATCCATCGCTAGTAGTACTCTTTTTTTTCATTTTTAGTGTATTTATATGACATTATACAAATTTTGGTACAATACCAATTATGAGGCTTATATCATTATGTCCATAACAGTGTGTCAAATGAAGGTGGATTAGGTTCAAGTGGAGGCAATATGTGGTGCATGTCAAAAGTATACTACTAATCCAAACTTGATCTAGTTTGGACTAGTAGTACTTTCGATGTGCACCACATGTTGCCTCCACTTGAATCTAATCCGCCAGCACAAGCTATTTAATCGTCATCATAGTCATTACCACCAACAGTATTTATTTAATCACCATAGTCATAGTGTAGCACATCATCATCTTCAAACTCATTCTAGCTAGCTAATCACCACCAACACTAGCTGCGATAGCTATCTAATCACCACCAACACTAGCTAATAATAATCATCATAGTCATTACCACGAACACTAGCTATTTAATCATCATAGTCATAGTGTAGCACATCATCATCTTCAAACTCATTTCTAGCTAGCTAATCACTCATGCTGCTCTCTCGCAGGTAAAATAACATAAAACATGTATAGCACTCCTCCTTCATCAAGTTGGAGCATGCAGATGAACCTGTCTCCTAATCGTGGGCTGCGCTTTTGATTGCTGCCCCCTAGTACTTCTCTACGATCATTCACAATTTTGCTCCAGTCTTTCACTATTAAGCATTCCTCGCTATTAGAAATCCTGAATGCACTAAAGTGCATTGTAGGATATCTTGGCCGTAAGCTAACAATATTCATGGTACCTTTAGTCTCGATCCAATCAGGCACAACATTCATCGGGAGTCCCTGTTGAAGAACATCGTATAGTAACATACTTAGCAATGAAGTTTAGCTTAAAAAATAATGTATGCAAAAGATGAACTGAGGACAAATAGTAAAAATCTTACCATATTTCCTAAATAGATGTGACCTTAGTTCAGTACAAACACTATTGGTCGCACGTTTTCAGTACTAACATTTCTAAGTGCAGGAAGAAAATTTGTCTTGACAGTATCAAGATCCTGAAGCCATGAAACATAATGACTTAGCTCCTCGTAGTTTAGTTCAGCCCCGGGACAGTAGTAGGTCCTGTCTACCAAGCGATAGTCATGTTTGCTTGAACGGAAATAAGCTAACAATAGAAATTAGTTGTCAACTATTTTTGAATAAACAATATCAAAGACATAAATATGGTTAAGAAACTCACATAATGGTATAACTAGAGGCGTCTGCACATCGACCCAGATGTCGGTATTACCTTCAATATCATCTTCCGGACGAATATCAAAGGTGATAACCATATCAGGCTCAAATGCATAAGTCTTGCATAGTGCTCGCCAATTTTTGCATACAAAATAGGTGTAGTCGTCTTCGTTGTATAATTTTGTGTGGAAAATATAACCATGCTAGGTCTTCAAGTAAACTTTCTTTACCTCCATAGTACGACTGAAACCTATCTTATCTAAGACAAAAACTCTTGCATGGCAGGGGATACGCTAGTAGAATAGTAAAAAAAATTTAAATTATAAGTTGAAGCAAATGAAGGAGATGTCATGCTTAATTACGAAAAAAGACTTGCCTTTGTGACTTACTGTATCCACTTCGAAGTTCTCGTCCAGCTTGATGCTGAAGCGCCTTTCATCATCTAGAAAGATTTTGTCGCACAGGCCGCGCTCGTCTTCGCAGTACTTGCAAATACCGAAATCCTTTTCATTGTCAGACATTTCCTATGTTCATAGTTGAAACATTAATTGAAAATCGATCGAAAACAACTACCAGGATACTCAACACACAAATCCGGGACACTCGATATTTCCTACATATTCTGGCACAAGTCATGCCAAAATTCACGAAAAAATCCGGCATGACCTTTGCTAAAATAGGACATATCGAGTGCCTGAAATTTGCCGGAATGGAAATGAATCAACACTCCAGCAAAACATAGGCCACTCGGAGGTGTAACCTGCAAACATGACCGACCACTTGGGCAAGCACATATCCTATTTGAGCAACACAAGATATACACTTCAAAATATCTTATAGGACTCATATTGACATGAGCATTCAATAAGCAAAACCAAATCATAAAATAAGTAAGTATTCAAAATAGCATGCATTCAATAAGCAAAAGTAAATCATCTCATGCGTCCATACATCATCGAATATTATCACTAATACATCCTGAATAGTATCATACATATAACATCACTAATACAACTAAAACCCTAGCGCACGACGAGTATCGGCGCGGGCGGTGGACACCCACAGAGAAGGAACCATCACAGGATCATAGCTCCAGTGAGATCCCTGGAGAACCTGCCAGGTATTGGAGAACCTGTGCTCCAACGCAAACAAGTAGCGACGGACGTGCGCGTCCTCCTCACTGACACGGTGACGCACCACCTCCGTGGGGTCCTCGAGCCTCTAGACCGTCACTGGCCCACGCGACCGCCACCAAAGAAGGTTCGGGTCAACGATGGGCTGACTCCTCACCAACCTGTGCCCCCCGGTAGGTAGCGCCTCCCAGTACCACCCCGGCGGAGCCCAGTCCCGGACATGACCCATCTGGTGACGCAGGTGTCCTCCGCCGACTCGACGATGAGGATGCGGGATAGGCATCGTCGACGTCGATGCGGGAATAATTGCTTTAACTAAAAAAGTAAACTAGTTCTATTAATTTTTGTACTAAAAATATAATAGTTGTATTAACTCAACTAGTTCAATTAAGCACTTACTATGAATAAAAATAAACTAGTTTTACTAAAAATAAACTAGTTCAACTAGTTATATTAATTTTCTTACTAATTCTATTAAACACTTACTAAAAGTAGTAAAAAACATGTTAGATGAACTCTAAAATTTAACCCTAACTGATGAACTCTAAAATTTAATGAACCCTAACTAATTTGATGAACTCTAAAATTTAACCCTAACTAATTTGATGAACTCTAAAATTTAATGAACCCTAACTAATTTGATGAACTCTAAAATTTAACCCTAACTAATTTGATGAACTCTAAAATTTAACCCTAACTAATTCGATGAACTCTAAAACTAATTCTATTTAACAACTACTGCCATAATTAGCATCTAATTTGATGAACCCTAACTAATTAGATGAACTCTGAAATTTAACCCTAAGAACCCTAGCTAGCCAGAGGTAGGGGAGGAGGAGGAGGGCGTGCTCACCACTGGCGCCGGCGGAGTTAGGGAGAGGGGCACGCGGCGTCGAGGTCGGGGACGGGGTCGGGGTCGGGGCAGCGGGCGCACGACGGAGGGCGGCGATGTAGGAGGGGCGTCGAGGTCGGGGTCGGGGGCGGCGTCGAGGTCGCGATCGGGGGCAGGGGCGGCGTTGAGGGGTGTGCGGAGAGCGACGGGTCACGCGCGGCGGCCGATGGCGATGCAGGGCGGCGACAGCGGAGGAGTAGGATTTGGGGGAAGTGGCCGTGGGGGAAGAACGAACCGCACAGTTAAGTTAAAAGTAGCAGTAGCGCGTTCCAGGAAGTGCGCTGCTACTACGGTAGCTATAGGCCGTTTCTTAACAAGCGCTACTGCTATTCCTTCTCTTTTTATTTGCTTTCCATTTAATTTTATTTTCGTTAATAGTAGCGCCTTTGTTCGTAAACGCGCTGCTACAAAACAAGTAGCGGTAGCGCGGTTCTACGTAGATCGCTACTACTATGTGTAGCCTATCGGCTAAGCCATGGGAATTTTAGTAGTAGCGCTTTCGTACTCGGGCGCGCTACTGCTATAACTGTATCTGTAGCGCGGTTTAAAACACCGCGCTGCTGCTAATTAGCACTAACGTGCGTTTTTAGCCCGTGCTACTGCTAATGTTCTGTGTATAAGGCTTTCCCTAGTAGTGATACCTTGGTAGCCATGTTGTCAAATAGACAAACCGGCAAAAAAGATCATGCTAATTATTTGCAACAAGAAACTCAAAGACAAATAACAGTTAACAAGTATGATTTAACCTTATATTTAAAGGTTGGTGGCTTCTGATTCGAATACGATTAGTAAACTGGACCAAAGGGGTTAAGCTAAGGTTCGAATATGACCATATAGCCCCCAGTGGCTGTGGCGTTCCGCCGATCAAGAGGGTACCGACAGCTATGTTCTCTTTGGTTTGAATACAACCTATGTTTGAATAGGAAGCCCCCAAATGACCTTGAGAGGTTTTTAACGACCCTGATTCGAATACGATCCAAGTCGGACCCAAAAGGGGTTAAGCTATGATTCGGATACGATCAAGAAGCCCTCTAGTGAGTTTGGCATTGAGCCGATCAAGAGGGTTACAACAGCTATGTTCTCTTTGGTTCGAATACGACCTGTGTTTGAACAGGAAGCTCCCAAGTGACCATGATAATTGCAGATAGATTCGAATACGATCATAAGCCGGACCAAAAAAGGTTAGACTTGATTCAGATATGATCAGCTCCTTAATAGTTATTTGAGAATAAGAAATAACAAAGATGCATAGTCTTTGAAAAGAAAAGAGACCGATGGTCTTGCTTTATTACTTATCATGATATATACAATGTTAAAGTATGTACATGATGAGAGCCGGTAGCTCAGGTGTAGTATGGCCGAAGTTGAGCAATGTTCCACGGCTGGTGGGTCTCCTCCTCCGACTTACGTGAATCTTTGTGTTCTCGAACATCAATGAGGTAATACGACCCGTTGTTTAAGTTCTTGCTGACCACAAAGGGTCCTTCCCAAGGTGGGGATAGCTTGTGTGCATCTAACAGATCCTGGATGAGCCGGAGCACTAAGTCGCCTTCCTGAAAAGTCCTAGATTTGACCCGGCGGGTGTGATAACGGCGCAGGTCCTGTCGATAAATTGCTGATCGGGCCACTGCTAAATCTCTTTCTTCATCTAACAAGTCAAGTGCATCCTGTCTGGCTTGTTCATTATTAGCTTCAACATAAACCGCCACACGGGGCGAGTCATGACGGATGTCACTAGGCAACACTGCTTCTGCTCCATAAACCATGAAGAAAGGTGTGTAACCTGTAGACCTGTTAGGCGTGGTGTTGATACTCCACAACACCGAGGGTAATTCCTCTACCCAACAACCCGGCGTTCGCTGTAAGGGAACCATAAGCTGGGGTTTGAGACCTTTTAAGATTTCCTGATTTGCTCTCTCAGCCTGCCCATTAGATTGAGGCCAGATTAGTGCCATTGTCAGTGATAATGCTGTGTGGGAAACCAAAATGGAAGATCACCTTTTTCATGAACTGAACCGCCGTGGCCGCGTCACACTTACTCACTGGTTCCGCCTCAACCCACTTAGTGAATTTATCAACTGCCACCAAGAGATGTGTCTTTTTATCCTTAGATCTTTTGAAAGGTCCCACCATGTCAAGCCCCCAGACCGCAAACGGCCAAGTGATTGGAATCATCCAGAGCTCTTGAGCCGGTACATGCGCTCGTCGTGCAAACTTTTGACATCCATCACATCTGCTGACCAGATCCTCTGCATTAGCGTGAGCCGTCAACCAGTAAAAACCGTGACGAAAAGCTTTGGCCACCAGAGATTTTGACCCAGCGTGATGAGCACAATCACCTTCATGGATCTCATGAAGTATTTCTTGACCTTCTTCGGGGGAAACACACCGCTGAAACGCTCCGGAGACACTGCGTTGGTATAATTCTCCATCCGAAATCGTCATTGAGTTAGACCACCGGGTTATCTGTCGAGCCAGGGTCTCATCCGCTGGCAACTCTCCCCGGGTCATGAAAGCCAAGAACGGCACTGTCCAATCTGGGATGACATGAAGAGCCGCCACCAACCGCGCCTCCGGTTCAGGAACAGCTAAATCTTCTTCTGTGGGCAACTTGACAGACGGGTTATGCAAAACATCCAAAAAGGTGTTAGGAGGTACCGGCTTACGATGAGACCCCAACCGGCTTAAAGCATCAGCCACTTCATTCTTTCGACGGTCAATGTGCTCCACCTGATAACCCTTAAAATGCCCTGCAACAGTGTCAACCTCCCGGCGATAAGCCGCCATGAGAGGGTCCTTGGAATCCCACTTGCCTGATACCTGTTGAGCCACTAAATCTGAGTCGCCAAGACATCTGACCCGGCTCAAACTCATCTCTTTTGCCACTCGAAGACCATGGAGCAAGGCTTCATACTCTGCTGCATTTTTAGTGCAAGGAAACATCAACCTTAACACATAACAAAATTTGTCACCTCGCGGAGAGGTTAACACAACTCCAGCCCCCGAGTCTTCCAACTGTCTGGACCCATCAAAATGAATAGTCCAATACGTGTTGTTTGGTTTCTCTTCTGACATCTGCATCTCTGTCCAGTCATTAATGAAGTCAACCAGTGCTTGAGATTTGATCGCAGTACGTGGCACATACTTCAACCCATGAGACCCAAGATCAATTGCCCATTTGGCGATTCGCCCAGTGGCTTCTCTGTTTTGAATGATGTCTCCCAAAGGAGCAGAGCTAACCACGGTGATTGGATGTCCCTGAAAATAATGCTTAAGCTTCCGGCTTGCCATGAACACCCCATATACGAGCTTCTGCCAATGTGGATATCTTTGCTTGGATTCAATTAGCACCTCACTGACGTAGTAAACCGGTCGTTGAATCGGATGCTCCTTGCCAGCCTCCTTGCGCTCCACCACAATAGCCACACTAACAGCTTGTGAGTTGGCGGCCACGTATAACAGCATCGGCCCTTTCTCGACTGGAGCAGCCAGGACCGGCGGCTCAGCAAGCTGTGTCTTCAGATCTTCAAAAGCAGAGTCTGCAGCATCGCTCCAAACAAAATCTTTGGTTTTCTTCATCATCTGATACAGAGGCATTGCCTTCTCCCCTAACCGGCTTATGAACCGGCTCAAAGCAGCAACACGGCCCGTCGGTCGTTGAACGTCATTGATGCATGTTGGTTTGGCCAGGGATAATTGCCTTGATTTTCTCCGGGTTAGCCTCAATACCTCGGTTAGACACCAAAAAACCCAAGAGCTTGCCGGCTGGGACTCCAAAAACACACTTGGCCGGGTTAAGCATCATTTTGTAGACCCGGAGATTATCGAAAGTCTCTTTCAGATCTGTGACCAAGGTTTCTTCCTTCCTGGATTTTACCACTATATCATCCACATAAGCATGAACATTACACCCAATTTGATCGTGAAGACAATTCTGCACACACCGTTGGTAAGTCGCCTGGGCACTCTTATGCCCAAAAGGCATAGACACATAGCAGAAAGCTCCAAACGGAGTGATAAAAGCTGTCTTCTCCTGATCCTTGACTGCCATCTTGATCTGATGATAACCGAAATAAGCATCCAAGAAACTCAAACGTGCGCAACCCGCCGTAGAATCAATGATCTGATCAATACGGGGGATGGCAAAAGGATCAGCCGGACAAGCCTTGTTTAGATCGGTGTAATCCACACACATACGCCAGGTGCCATTCTTTTTGAGTACAAGCACCGGGTTGGCTAACCACTCTGGGTGAAAGACTTCTATAATGAACCCAGCTGCCAAAAGCCGGGCCACCTCTTCTCCAATGGCCTTCCGCCTTTCTTCATTGAACCGTCGGAGAAATTGTCTAACAGGTTTAAACTTTGGATCAATATTGAGAGTGTGCTCAGCGAGTTCCCTCGGGACACCTGGCATGTCTGAAGGTTTCCATGCGAAGATGTCCCGGTTCTCACGGATGAACTCGATGAGCGCGCTTTCCTATTTTGGATCCAAGTTAGCACTGATGATGAACTGCTTGGTTGAGTCACCAGGCACAAATTCAACCATCTTGGTGTCATCAGCTGATTTGAACTTCAATACCGGCTCATGTTCTGTTGTTGGTTTCTTTAATGACGTCATGGCTGCCTGGTCAACATGATCTTTGTAAAATTTTAACTCCTCTGTTGCACAGACAGATTCAGCATAGGCAGCATCACCTTCTTCACACTCCAAGGCTATTTTCCGGCTCCCGTGTACTATGATGGTGCCCTTATAACCCGGCATCTTAAGCTGCAAATACACATAACACGGCCGAGCCATGAATTTGGCATAAGCCGGCCGTCCAAACAGATCATGATACGGGCTTTTGATCTTAACCACCTCAAAGGTTAATTTTTCTACTCTAGAGTCATACTCATCCCCAAAGGCTACTTCCAGTTCAATCTTACCCACTGGGTATGCCGACTTGCTAGGAACCACACCGTGAAAAATAGTATTGGATTGTTTAAGACTCTTATCAGTCAATCCCATCCGGCAGAACGCCTCATAATAGAGGATGTTGATGCTGCTGCCTCCATCCATGAGTACTTTAGTGAATTTGTATCCTCCAACCTGAGGTGCCACCACCAAAGCCAAGTGACCCGTATTATCGACCCGGGGTGGGTGATCCTCTTTGCTCCACATAATAGGCTGCTCTGACCAATGTAAGTAATGTGGAACCGCTGGCTCAACGGCATTGACGGCCCTCTTGTGAAGTTTCTGGTCTCTCTTACATAAGCTAGTGGTGAATACATGGTATTGCCCACTATTCAGTTGCTTCAGATTGCTCTGATATCCAGACTGCTGCTGCTGATTACCTTGGCCGGGTTGCGGATTATACCCTCCTTGGTTACCAGGATGGCCCTGACCGTGGAGTCCTCCTCCACCTAAGCCGGCGCCCGGGCCTTGGAAACCGCCTCCACCTGAGCCGCCACCTGGGCCGTGACCTCCATCAAACGCGTTTGAATTTTTAAACGCCTTCATGATCGTACAATCTTTCCACAGGTGGGTGGCTGGCTTCTCCTGGGTATCGTGTTTTGGACAAGGCTCATTCAATAATTGCTCAAGGGTGGGACCTGACCCGCCCGACCGAGGGGGCTGTCGGCCCTTGTGCCGTTGATTTCCGCCTTGTGTATTGGTGTTAGCAACAAACTCATCAGCCTTACGTTTATTACCTCCTTGATTCGTCGGGTTATGCTAGTGACCCTTGCCGTTGCCATTCTTCTTTCCCTTCATTGCCTTTTCTTCGTCAGACACCGGGTCCTTGGTAGTGTCAGGATTAGCATACTTGACGAGAGCCACCATCAATGTTCCCATGTCATTACAGTCACGCTTGAGCCGCCCCAGCTTCAGCTTCAGAGGTTCAAAACGGAAATTTTTCTCCAACATCAAGACTGCTGAGCTGGCATCCATCTTATCAGATGAATGTATTATCTACTTGACCTGGCGCACCCAATGGGTTGTGGATTCACCATCCTCTTGCTTGCAATTGGTCAGGTCCACAATCGACATAGGCTACTTACACGTGTCTTTAAAGTTCTGGATGAACTGGGCCTTCAACTCCGCCCATGAGCCGATAGAATTGGGTGGAAATCCCTTCAACCAAGTACGAGCTGTTCCATCTAACATCATAGTGAAATACTTGGCCATTGCTGCATCGCTGACCTCTAATAATTCCATAGCCATCTCATAACTCTCAATCCAAGCCCCGGGCTGTAAGTCAGCTGTGTAGTTAGGCACCTTACGAGGCCCCTTAAAGTCCTTTGGCAAATGCTCATTACGTATGGCCGGCACCAAGCAAGGAACGCCTTCGGTTCTTGTGGCCACTCCTGCCTCGACCGAGGTTGCTGGATAAGCCGGAAAAGTTTGATGAGCCGCTTGATCCGCTGCCATTTGAGCTGCTCGTTCCGCCTCTTGACGAATCCTTTCCTGATCCGTCAAGTTGAGGGCCCTAGCCCGCACCGGCTCATACCTGTATGGCCGGTTGCGGCGTTGAGCATTGCTTGACATATCTGCGGATTCCATATGCCTACTGTAACTCGGGCTCCGGCTTGGGCGAGGAGTTGAATGGATCATGTCTCGACTGTAGGAGTATGCATCCTGCTGCGCCAGAGCCGTTTGAAGAAGTTCTCTTACCCTCCGTGTTTCAATTGCCGCCGGTGAGTCACCTTCCATCGGAAGAGCCACCAGACGAGTTAATGCAGCGATGAGGTTTTCCAAAGGGTTGGAGAAGTGACCCGGCGGCGTTGGGACGTAATGAGGCGGAGCGGTAATTATACGAGGTGGATCCATGGCGCGCGGCTAGATCGGTGCGCCGGGTGTTGTAATCCGGGGTGCCTCCGGCGGGTTACTGTTGGGTTTCGTAGTAATTTCAAAAAATTTCCTACGCACACGCAAGATCATGTGATGCATAGCAACGAGGGGGAGAGTGTTGTCTACGTACCCAACGCAGACCGACTGCGGAAGCGATGACACGACGTAGAGGAAGTAGTCATACGTCTTCACGATCCAACCGATCAAGCACCGAAACTACGGCACCTCCGAGTTCGAGCACACGTTCAGCTCGATGATGATCCCCAGACTCCGATCCAGCAAAGTGTCGGGGTAGAGTTTCGTCAGCACGATGGCGTGGTGACGATCTTGATGAACTACAGCAGCAGGGCTTCGCCTAAACTCCGCTATAGTATTATCGAGGTATATGGTGGCAGGGGGCACCGCACACGGCTAAGGAATAGATCACGTGGATCAACTTGTGTGTTCTAGGGTGCCTCTACCTCAGTATATAAAGGAGCCAAGGGGGGAGGGGGCGCCGGCCAGGGAGAGAGGCGCAAGAGGAGTCCTACTCCTTCCGGGAGTAGGACTCCCCCCCAATCCTATTCCAAGTAGGATTCCCAAGGGGGGAAAGAGAGAGAGGGGGGCCGGCCACCTTCTCCTAGTCCTAATAGGACTAGGGGAGGGGGAAGTGGCGCAGCCACCTTGGGCTTCCCTTTTCTCCTTTCCACTAAGGCCCATGAAGGCCCATATGGCTCCCGGGGGGTTTCGGTAACCTCCCGGTAATCCGGTAAAATCCCGATTTCACTTGGAACACTTCCGATGTCCAAACATAGGCTTCCAATATATCAATCTTTATGTCTCGACCATTTCGAGACTCCTCGTCATGTCTGTGATCACATCTGGGACTCCAAACAACCTTCGGTACATCAAAATGCATAAACTCATAATGTAACTGTCATCGTAACCTTAAGCGTGCAGACCCTACGGGTTCGAGAACAATGTAGACATGACCGAGACATGTCTCCGGTCAATAACCAATAGCGGGACCTAGATGTCCATATTGGCTCCTACATATTCTACGAAGATCTTTATCGGTCAGACCGCATAACAACATACGTTGTTCCCTTTGTCATCGGTATGTTACTTGCCCGAGATTCGATCGTCGGTATCCAATACCTAGTTCAATCTCATTACCGGCAAGTCTCTTTACTCGTTCCGTAATACATCATCTCACAACTAACATATTAGTTGTAATGCTTGCAAGGCTTTATGTGATGTGTATTACCGAGAGGGCCCAGAGATACCTCTCCGACAATCGGAGTGACAAATCCTAATCTCGAAATACGCCAACCCAACATCTACCTTTGGAGACACCTGTAATGCTCCTTTATAATCACCCAGTTACGTTGTGACGCTTGGTAGCACCCAAAGTGTTCCTCCGGTAAACGGGAGTTGCATAATCTCATAGTCATAGGAACATGTATAAGTCATGAAGAAAGCAATAGCAACATACTAAACGATCGGGTGCTAAGCTAATGGAATGGGTCATGTCAATCAGATCATTCAACTAATGATGTGACCTCGTTAATCAAATAACAACTCATTGTTCATGGCCAGGAAACATAACCATCTTTGATTAACGAGCTAGTCAAGTAGAGGCATACTAGTGACACTTTGTTTGTCTATGTATTCACACATGTATTATGTTTCCGGTTAATACAATTCTAGCATGAATAATAAACATTTATCATGATTATAAGGAAATAAATAATAACTTTATTATTGCCTCTAGGGCATATTTCCTTCAGTTACTTCCCCCGGCTCCGGGTGTGTGAAAAAGATTCCTAGGATCGAGCGTCAAAGGCAGACGTGATTGGGTTTTCTGATGCCTCCTCCTCATGACCTCGTTCGACACGTTCAGATCCACCGAGAACTGGAAGGTCTCCGCTTGAAGCTGTTGAGCACGAACGTCCAAAGTTGCCCGCTCTGCTGCCATCCTGACTTCCTCTGCGGCTAGATTTTCCTTAGCTTGCACCATCTCTTCACATACGCGTGCCACCTCTGTGTCATGCTGGGCTTTACCTGCCGGATCTACCACGACAGTCAACAGAGTCGTCAGCTTATCCATGAGGTCCATCAAGATCTGAGCCGGGGGGCACGCAGGGTCTTCTGACCCGGCCGCAGCCGACCTGGTAGCTGTCGCCGCCGCTGCTGTAGAGTTCTACCCGGGCTGTTTCCCTGCCATGAAGACTCCGGCCCAATTCGGCAGCTCAAGAGGGTCCGGAATACTGCTGCCATCGGAACAACCCCCGAGCATGTCGTCCTGCAGCTGGTACAAAGAGTCCGTCTTGCCCGTTAATGAAGCAGTATCAGAATAGACGACCATCTCACCGCCCTCCACCGATCCTTCAGAGTATTCACCGACGTGGACGCAGCCTACAAAGGCATGCTTCACGGCAGATTGAACACGGGCGGTCCTCGTGCGCGGAGCCGTTTCGATGAGGTCGGTGTGGACGTCCGGCTCAGGACTTGACTCACCAATCCGGCCTATGAAGATGTGAATTCCGCCGAAGGGGACCCGGTATCTGTACTCAATTGAGCCGGCCTCCGGTCCCCAGCCTTCATCGTCGATGTAGAGCTTGCCGCGACGACTCTTGGTCATCCGGCCAACAGCGTATGCCTTGAGCCCTTTGAATTTGCCCTTCAAGAACTCAAATCCACCGTGTGCTGGCCCCACGTGTTGGAAATATGCCCTAGAGGCAATAATAAATTGGTTATTATTATTATATTTCCTTGTTCATGATAATCGTTTATTATCCATGCTAGAATTGTATTGATAGGAAACTCAGATACATGTGTGGATACATAGACAACACCATGTCCCTAGTAAGCCTCTAGTTGACTAGCTCGTTGATCAATAGATGGTTACGGTTTCCTGACCATGGACATTGGATGTCGTTGATAACGGGATCACATCATTAGGAGAATGATGTGATGGACAAGACCCAATCCTAAGCATAGCACAAGATCGTGTAGTTCGTATGCTAAAGCTTTTCTAATGTCAAGTATCATTTCCTTAGACCATGAGATTGTGCAACTCCCGGATACCGTAGGAATGCTTTGGGTGTGCCAAACGTCACAACGTAACTGGGTGGCTATAAAGGTACACTACAGGTATCTCCGAAAGTGTCTGTTGGGTTGGCACGAATTGAGACTGGGATTTGTCACTCCGTGTAAACGGAGAGGTATCTCTGGGCCCACTCGGTAGGACATCATCATAATGTGCACAATGTGATCAAGGAGTTGATCACGGGATGATGTGTTACGGAACAAGTAAAGAGACTTGCCGGTAACGAGATTGAACAAGGTATCGGGATACCGACGATCGAATCTCGGGCAAGTATCGTACCGATAGACAAAGGGAATTGTATGCGGGATTGATTGAATCCTCGACATCGTGGTTCATCCGATGAGATCATCAAGGAGCATGTGGGAGCCAACATGGGTATCCAGATCCCGCTGTTGGTTATTGGCCGGAGAGTCATCTCGGTCATGTCTACGTGTCTCCCGAACCCGTAGGGTCTACACACTTAAGGTTCGGTGACGCTAGGGTTATAGAGATATTAGTATGCGGTAACCCGAAAGTTGTTCGGAGTCCCGGATGAGATCCCGGACGTCACGAGGAGTTCCGGAATGGTCCGGAGGTAAAGAATTATATATAGGAAGTGCTATTTAGGCCATCGGGACAAGTTTCGGGGTCACCAGTATTGTACCGGGACCACCGGAAGGGTCCCGGGGGTCCACCGGGTGGGGCCACCTACCCCGGGGGGGCACATGGGCTGTAGGGGGTGCGCCTTGGCCTATATGGGCCAAGGGCACCAGCCCCAAGAGGCCCATGCGCCAAGAATCAAGGGAAAGGGAGAGTCCTAAAGGGGGAAGGCACCTCCGAGGTGCCTTGGGGAGGATGGACTCCTCCCCCCTTGGCCGCACCCTTCCTTGGAGGAAGGGGCAAGGCTGCGCCCTCCCCCTCTCCCTTGGCCCTATATATAGTGGGGGGAAGGGAGGGCAACCATACCTAAGCCCTGGCGCCTCCCTCCCACGACACATCTCCCTCCTCCCACAGCGCTTGGCGAAGCCCTGTTGGAATCCCGCTACTTCCATCACCACGCCGTCGTGCTGTTGGATCTCCATCAACCTCTCCTCCCCCCTTGCTGGATCAAGAAGGAGGAGACGTCGCTGCTCCGTACGTGTGTTGAACGCGGAGGTGCCGTCTGTTCGGCGCTAGGATCATCGGTGATTTGGATCACGACGAGTACGACTCCATCAACCCCGTTCTCTTGAACGCTTCCGCTTAGCGATCTACAAGGGTATGTAGATGCATTCTCCTTCCCCTCGTTGCTGGTCTCTCCATAGATAGATCTTGGTGACACGTAGGAAAATTTTGAATTTCTGCTACGTTCCCCAACACCACGGTGGGCGCCAACTGTCGTGGAATCGTCACGGCAGATGTCCTAGTGCAAGGACTTAGTCATAGGGCCATCGCACTAGGAAGCTTAAAGGGGTTAATCGGGACAAAGAACACGAGAGGGTTTTATACTAGTTTGGCCCCTTATGATGAAGGTAAAAGCCTATGTCTAGTTGGGATTGGTATTGCTGGGGTTTCGATCACCAAGAGGCTCAACTCGTCGGCTTGGTTATCGACTTGTTGTTTCTTGCCCTAAGCCGCCACCGGGTCGTCCCGTTATATACATGGGTTGACGCCTGGTGGCCTACAGAGTCCCGGCCAGCTCATAATCGTGTCCTGCTCGGTGACTTCCTTTACATGCCTTTCTTTACAAGTCTTTCCTTACATACGGCGGTTCACAATATCAGGCCTTAAACCGCCTTCAGGCCTTTGGGCTTTCTATAAGATTTAATAAACTATAATCTAGAATGTTTACTGGGCTTCTTGTGTAACCCGCCATTGGGGCTGACCTGGCCCCTCCTGGGTGGGTCATAACTGATAGTAAGATCCCCAACAACTAATGCAGGAAGTCCATATGCAGGCAACCAAACAACTTACATATGTCGCATATAAGGCTGCTTTTTAGACTCAGTCTGAGTGGAGAAGGGTATGCAACACAAGTACTATAGCCGACGGCAACCAAACACGCCCCGAATCATCTCTTGGCTCTCTCTCGGTCAACATCATGAGAAAAAATTAAATCCCTGCCGATAAGTCACCGCGCGCCGTGTCCGTTCCTAGCGAGGCGCGGCGGCACCCCCGCGTGTCGCCGTTCGCCCAAGCATCCTGCGTTCATCCGTGCCATCTTCCCCGAGCAAACACACGCCACCGTCGGTTGCTGCTCACGGGTTGCCGCTCGTCACCATCCATAGCTTGCGCACCAGGGCGTCGCAGCGCCGCCCATCACGTAGACGTAGCGTCTGCTGCCTACCGTTGCCACTTGATCCTTGTTGTCATTAATTGTGAAAGCACCGTCCGTCGCATGTTGCAACATGTCCGGCACTGGGCTTCGCAGCTTGTACCGCCACTCTCGTTGGTTGCCGACACAAAGCACCTCGCCTCCATCCCTAGGCCACAACACAGTCCTCGCCGTTCACCGATGAGAGCCGCCAGCCATCCACTCGCAAGATGTTCGACGGAATGCCACAAATAGAAATATGGTGGCAAACCCTGACGGGTGGGTCACATGTCCAACTTAATGGTCAATGCCATTTGTATTGAAAGTTCGGTTTTGTGGCCACGTCAGCGATTACAAGTTGGACCCGACATCTCAAAAATCAGATTAAAATGGCCCAAATATATCACAAGTGCTTATTGAGAAAATTCGTAAGAAAACCGATAGATTTTTGGGCCGGGTAAGAAATGTGGCGGCAATTCTGGAACTAAAGTTAGAATGTGATGGTTTTTTGCAATTCACTCGGCGGAAGATCCACGGCCTGCGCCGTCATAGTCCCTGTCATGGAATTGTCACGGCAGATGTCCTAGCAAAAGGACTTAGTCATAGGGCCATCGCAACTAGGAAGCTTAAAGGGGTTAATCGGGACAAAGGATATGAGAGGTTTTATACTGGTTCGGCCCCTTACAATGAAAGTAAAAGCCTACATCTAGTTGTGTTGGAATTGCTGGGGTTTCGATCACCAAGAGGCTAATCTGTCGGCTTGGTTATCGATCTCTTGTTTCTTGCCCTAAGCCGCTACCGGGTCGTCCCCTTATATACGCGGGTTGACGCCTGGCGGCCTACAGAGTCCCGGTCGGTTCATAAAACGTGTCCAGCTCGGTGACTTCTTTGTATGCCTTTCTTTACAAGTCTTTCCTTACAATGGCGGTTTACAATATTGGGCCTTAAGCCGCCTCTAGGCTTTAGGCCTTCTATAAGTCTTAATAAACTATCGCCTTGAATGTTACTGGGCTTCTTTTGTAACCCGCCATTGGGGCTGACCCGGCCCCTCCTGGGCGGGTCTTACCCGGTAGCTATATTCCCAAAATTAGGCCCCAGGTTAACTTTGAACTTTGTTCCTTGTCAATCTTCAATACTTATATGTAATCCATCTTCCTATCTTTGTAAAATTTCTGTAACCCGCCGTGACGTCATCTTCTGAAAACACAAAAAACTGTTATGACGTCATCCTCAATGGATCTTTATCTTTTAATGTCTTCCGAGAATCAAGGCGTCCGTTTAGTTGGATAATCATTATTTGGGTCTTCCTCATTTTTTGCGCTCGCCTGTTTGCTTATCCCCTTATAAATAGGCACGCCCCGGTCTTTCTCATTCTTCTCTCTTCTTCGTCTTCTTCCTCTCATAGCCCTCCCGCTGCTCGAGCTCCGTCGCCGTCGCGCTTCACCTCTGTCTCCATCGACCTTGGCCGCTGCATCAACCCAAATCGGTCCAGAGAACGGCGGCGACCTCCGCAGAATATCCGTGGTTGTAAGTGCTCACCTTTCTGCACCTCAGATCTGCATTGGGGTTTCTAGGTTTCAGCGTGTTCTTCGTAGTTCATCACGGTTTCCTTGTAGTTCTTGTACTACGGCTTCTTCTTGATCCAAAGAGAGCATGTGTTCATGCGGTAGTTGTTTTTTGCCCATCCTTGATACCAACAAATCCCTTTCTCTGGTTCAAAGGCCTCATTAGAGCTCATGAACTCATCTGAGCTAGATTTTTAGGTCTAGAATATTTTCCATTTTGAACGACCCTTTGATCCAGAATAATATAAAGAAATTAGGAAACTTGTTTGCTTCAACACTTAGCCAATTCTGTCTCTGATTTCCTTCAAATGTTTGTAGTCATGGCGGCTTACGACGCCGGCTTACTTTTCCCTTATATGACATTAGCCCTTACTTAAGCCACCATTACTTATTTGCACCATCATCATTTAACTGTTAATTTCACCATTACATTGAACCGGCATGCTACTTTCCTTTCAGTTCATCTTTTGATCATCATGCCGTCAAAAGCACCGACCGTCTGCAACTGGGTCCCTTCCACAGTAACTGAGGACAATTTGAAGGAATTATTTACCATAGGATTTTTACCAAGGAAGAATGTTATGTCTTACCGTGCACCTGACCCGGACGAGGAACGGCCCAATCCCAAAGATGGTGAACTCATTGTCTTTTCTGACCACATGAATCAAGGTTTTTCACCCCCCGGCTCAAAATTCTTCAGAGACGTCCTTCACTTTTTCAAACTTCATCCTCAAGACATTGGGCCCAATTCCATATCCAATATCTACAATTTCCAAGTTCTTTGTGAGGTGTACCTTCAACAAGAACCGACTGTGGAAC
Source organism: Triticum urartu (assembly GCF_003073215.2). Lineage (NCBI taxonomy): Eukaryota > Viridiplantae > Streptophyta > Magnoliopsida > Poales > Poaceae > Triticum > Triticum urartu. Next base: position 409,541,809 of record NC_053022.1, on the reverse strand, counting down.
TCTTTAGAGAGTATTTTTATCTCAATTCAGCGCCGACAGGGTGCCGTCTTCCCCCTGATAGTCTTACCGAGTCATCCCAAAGACTGGAATCAGACCTGGTTCTACTGTCAAGACACTTCACCAGCCAATGAGAACCCACTGCCGGGTTACCGCGCGGATCGTCTAGATTCCAAGTTTACACTTCCTGACAAGCTTACTGCCACCGAACGCAAGAGGCTTATTCCATCAATAAAAAGGATTAACGCCTTACTGGAGAACGGCTTAACCGGAGTTGATTTGACTCGTTGCTGGGTCTTGTGGCGGGTCATCCCTCTAAGCCGCCGATCCGAATTGATGTATAAATATGGTGGAGGCCCAGATGACTCTCTTCGTCACAGCTCCATTCAACTAACTGAAGAAGATATTGTTTCAATGTCGACCCTTCTGGTGAACGGCAAATATGAAGACTGCAGTAAAGTTGGGTTAAACCCCTTTTGCAAACTTAACCCGGCGCCAGAGGTAAAGCACCCCTGACCTCTTTCTCTTTGTATTTTCCTCTGCAGTTTTAAATACTTGCATGACCTTTCATTTTGTTTTACCTGTTTACAGGCCAAATCTGACTTCTGGAAAGCCAAGTATGACCATGAAGCCGCCAAGAAGGCTAGAGCCGCCGCCATAACTGCCAAGAAGACGACCCGGAGGGTCAAGAAGAAAAAGAGCACCGTTGAAGACCTGTTAAAGCTTGATGATGATACTTCTGAGTCGGAGGTAGCCCTTGACTCCCTTGGCCAGTTTTTAATAACCTTATTGACACTGACTATTGCCAGGACGACACAGGGGCCAGTCAGGCCGCGGAAGAAGAGGTAACTATTTCCTCCGACTCAGCCCATTTGCCGAGACAGAAACTTTGACTGGTAACCCGGAAAGTAAGGTTTTCACACCCTTTGGCTTATTTGGACCCTCATTTTCTTTTGAAAAAGCAGCAACATGAGAGCTGGCGTCAGGCCCGGAACAATGATGAACCGCCTTCCGTTCTTCAACAAACTCCTCAGAAATGCCAGAATGAGGTATCTTTTATCTTCATCTTTTACTTTTCATTAATGGAACTTCTCCCTTGCATTACTAACTCTATTTTATCTTCTGCAGGAGGTGTCTCGCTCTTCTGGTGACTCATCCCAAACTCAATTTCTGGCTTCCAAGATTGCCCCTGGGTAAGGAAAAAATCATCTTTCCTCCTTGTCTTTCAAACTGCATCTTTGTACTAACTGTCTCATACCATCTTTCGTAGTGGCCAAGCCAAGTCCAAGAAGGCCAAAGTAACTAAACCGGCGGAGGACCCGTCAGTCCTTGTTCCTGAACCGGTCATGCCAACTTCTCCCCCTCGAACTGAAGCACCAGAAGACCCGACTGCTAACACTCAATTAGACCCTCCTGAGCCTTCAGCTGATGACACTGTTGTTAACCCCTCTACTTCCGGACCATCCAGCTCGGCTAACCCGCCATCATCTTCTGATCATGACGTTCTGATCACTGGAAGCCGTTTTGTTGAGCCGGGGACTCCCACCGTGTTAGCGCGACACACCGCTAAACAAGAAGCCATGGAGAGACAGAAAGTGTGTTTTGATATCTCTCACTACAATCATCTGAATGCTAATGACATATTGTCCGGCTATCTCAGCCATCTTCATTCCAGCCGTGAGTCAGAGATTGAGATGGTCAAGCAACTTCAGCTGAAATATGAGGTATGTTCCCTGGTTTACTTATACTCTGCCAGCCCCCAAGTCTGCATATGATGATTTTGAATGATCTATAGACTTTATTATATAGATGGATACTTTCTCTCTAAGTCATTCAAAAGTCCAATAGAATAGTGCAAACTTCACCTGTAGTCCCCAAGGGCCGGTTCACTTGATCATAAATGAGCAGGTACTTAATTCATAACTGTCTTGTGCCAGTCTCAATAAATATTGTAATCCGGTTTAATCTTGAGAAACTTTCTAAATGTCATACATTAGCCCCCAAGTGCCAAGTGTTGTTACTTTGTAAGGTACTTGGGACTTGAAGTATGTAAAATTCATAAGAAATTGTTTTAACAGACATTAGCCCCCAAGTGTCAAGTGGTATTGCAGTGCAAAGTACTTGAGACTTGAATCTTTATAACTTTTAATTGAAACCTTGACACACTTGTGTATGTTTTGTAGAACGCCTTATCTGAATTGGGCTCCCAATTAACTGATGCAAAGACCCGACTGGCGGATCAAGAGGCAGAAATCAAGTCTGGTGATTCTAAACTTCAATTGAGTCTTGCTGAGATGGAAAATTTGAAAACCAGCTTGACTGCCAAAAAGAAAGCCTGGGCTGAAGAAAAGACGTTGCTGACAAAACGCGCCGAAAAAGCTGAAGCGCCTCTTGAGGAGGTTACCACGGAGCTGACCGGCTTAAAGAACCGGGTGTCTCAAATGGTTTCTGCCATCTTTGGTAAGCCATCTGTACTGATCTATTATACCTTCTTTTGACCCGAAATATAAGCCGCCTGCTGAGCCTTAGTTTAATACTCGCAGGTCCACGCAGCAAAAATCTGAGCCAAGACATTGTAACCAAACTAAAGGCGGTTTATACCTTGGTGGAGCAATTGTACACTGGCGCTCAACGAGCACTTTCCACCATCTCACTTGCCAACCAAGGACCCAATCGGCTGAGCGATGTTTTGAAAAAACTGTCAATCTTACCCGCCAGGTTTCAAGAGGTCAAACGATCCTGTGCCAGAGCCGGAGCCTTGACTGCCCTGAGCTGCTCCAAAGCCTGGCTGCTAGATCTAGACCCGGTGGATGTAGCTAGGGGATACCTGACTGTGAAGGAAGACGGGTCTCTTTTTGAGCAAGATGACTTCATTGCCCGCGTGAGGGGAGTTCGACCTCAAGCTACTGTTCTTGGAGATGAAACCAATATTGACAAATATTAGCCGGGTTTTTATTTGGAGAATAAGAAGATGGCGACTGCCTCTTACAAGGTGATAGATCTAATCCCGCCGGTTCGTCAACAAACAGTTGCTCCAGAAATTGCTCCGGCTGGCCTGATTGATGAAGAAGCAGAGTTCATTGCCGTGAACGGTTTTGACTGGTCCAAACCCAGCTTCCAATCAGCAGACAGAGGTGAACCGGTGAGGGAAGAGTGATAACCATCTTGTGGGCTCTTTGAAGCCTTGTAATAAATTTAGTTTGAAACAACTGCATATTTTTCCAATGCCATCATGCATAAGATACCGTGTGTGACTCTTTGCTTCCTGATGTCAATATATGCGTCATATTTATGGTTATCTCTATCATATTCCGGCTCTTTTCCTGTAGAAAAAGAAAAAACTAGCTTGGCGGCTTGCACCGAATGGGTCAGAACACCTGGTATATAACCAATGGTTTACCATAGTAGAAGAAACAGAAATAGATGAGAAAATAAACAAGGTTGAAACAACCTTTGATTAACACAGAAACAACTGTTCATAAATAACAGTCATACCTGTATGTTTTAACTCTGGACCAATGGTTTATATGACCCGGATAATGAGGTTGATGATCCAGTCCTGTTGAGAAGTCAATGCTTATGTACACCTGATGACTATCATACCTTTGTGGCTTATTGTCAAATAATCAAGCCGGCGAAAAAACCGTGCTGATCGTTTTTAAATTTGAAACAACAAAGACCAGTAAGACAAATAGCAGGTTTCAAACAATATAAATTAACTTTGTAACTAAAAGTGGGGGGTTTCTGATTCGAATACGACCAGTAAACCGGACCAAAGGGGTTGAGCTAAGATTCGAATACGATCATATAGCCCCCAGTGGCTTTGGCGTTGCGCTGATCAAGAGAGTATCGACATCTATGTTCTCTTTGGTTCGAATACGACCTATGTTTGAACAGGAAGCCCCCAAATGACCTTGAGAGGTTTTTAACGACCCTGATTCAAATACGATCCAAGTCGGACCCAAAAGGGGTTAAGCTATGATTCGGATACGATCAAGAAGCCCCCTAGTGAGTGTGGCATTGAGCCGATCAAGAGGGTTACGACAGCTATGTTCTATTTGGTTTGAATACGACATATGTTTGAACAGGAAGCCCCAAGTGATCATGAGGTTTACAGCTAGATTCGAATACGATCATAAGCCGGACCAGAAAGGTTAAGCTAAATTCAGATATGACCAGCTCCTTAATAGTCATGAAAAATAGTAAAGATATATGACCTTTGAAGGGGAAAAAGGACAGAGGTCCTGCTTTATTACTTATCATAGTATATACAATGTCAAAGTATGTACATGATGAGAGCCAGTGGCTCAGGTGTAGTATGGCCGAAGTTGAGTAATGTTCCACGGCCGACGGGTCTCTTCCTCCGACTTACGTGAGTATTTGTGCTCTGGAACGTCAATGAGGTAATATGACCCGTTGTTTAAGTTCTTGCTGACCACAAAGGGTCCTTCCCAGGTGGGGATAGCTTGTGTGCATCGGACAGATCCTGGATGAGCCGGAGCACCAGGTCACCTTCTTGAAAAGTCCTGGACTTAACCCGGCGGCTGTGATAATGGCGCAGGTCCTGTTGATAAATTGCTGATCAAGCCGCTGCGTAGTCTCTCTCCTCATCTAACAAGTCAAGTGCATCCTGCCTGGCTTGTTCGTTATTAGCTTCAACATAAGCCGCCACACGAGGCGAGTCATGACGGATGTCACTAGGCAGCACCGCTTCCGCTCCATAAACCATGAAGAAGGGTGTATAACCCGTGGACCTGTTAGGAGTGGTGTTAATACTCCACAGTACCGAGGGTAACTCCTCTACCCAGCAACCCGGCGTCCGTTGTAAGGGAACCATGAGCCGGGGCTTGAGACCTTTTAAGATTTCCTGATTTGCTCTCTCAGCCTGCCCGTTAGATTGAGGGTGAGCTACAGAAGAAACATCCAGCCGGATGTGCTCTCTTTGACAAAACTCCTCCATAGCCTCTTGGGACAAATTAGTGCCATTGTCAGTGATAATGCTGTGTGGAAAACCAAAGCGAAAAATCACCTTTTTCATGAACTGAACCGCCTTGGCTGCATCACACTTGCTCACTGGCTCTGCCTCAACCCACTTTGTGAATTTGTCAACTGCCACTAAAAGATGTGTCTTTTTATCCTTCGACCTTTTGAAAGGTCCACCCATGTCAAGCCCCCAGACTTCAAACGACCAAGTGATTGGAATCATCCACAATTCCTGAGCCGGCACATGTGCTCGTCGTGCAAATTTTTGACATCCATCACATCTACTGACCAGATCGTCTGCATCAGCGTGAGCCGTCAACCAGTAAAAACCATGACGAAAAGCTTTGGCCACAAGAGATTTTGACCCGACGTGATGACCACAATCCCCTTCATGGATCTCACGAAGTATTTCTTGACCTTCTTCAGGGGAAACACACCGCTGAAATGCTTCAGTGACACTGCAATGATATAATTCTCCGTCAAAAATTGTCATTGATTTGGACCGCCGGGTTATCTGTCGGGACAGGGTTTCATCCTCTGGCAACTCGCCCCGAGTTATGTAGGCCAAGAACGATACTGTCCAATCTGGTATGACGTGAAGAGCTGCCACCAACTGTGCCTCCGGGTCAGGAACGGCCAAATCTTCCTCTGTAGGTAACTTAACAGACGGGTTATGCAAAACATCCAAAAAGGTGTTAGGTGGCACCGGCTTACGCTGAGATCCTAGCCGGCTTAAGACATTGGCCGCTTCATTCTTTCTTCGGTCAATGTGTTCCACTTGGTAACCCTTAAAATGTCCTGCAACAGCATCAACTTCACGGTGATAAGCCGCCATGAGAGGATCCTTGGAATCCCACTTGCCCGACACCTGTTGAGCCACCAAATCTGAATCGCCAAGGCACAGGACCCGGCTCAGACTCATTTCTTTAGACATTCAAAGACCATGGAGCAAGGCTTCATATTCTGCTGTGTTGTTAGTACAAGGAAACATCAACCGCAACATGTAACAAAACTTGTCACCTCGAGGGGAAATTAAAACAACTCCAGCCCCCGAGCCTTCCAACTGTCTAGACCCATCAAAGTGAATCGTCCAATATGTGTTGTATGGTTTCTCCTCTGGCATCTGCATCTCTGTCCAGTCATTAATAAAGTCAACCAGCGCTTGAGATTTGATCGCAGTACGTGGCACATACTTCAACCCAGGAGACCCAAGTTCAATGGCCCACTTGGCGACTCGTCCAGTAGCTTCTCTGTTTTGAATGATGTCTCCCAAAGGAGCAGAGCTAACCACAGTGGCCACACTAACAGCTCGCGAGTTAGCAATGTTTGAGCTTCTACGAATTGGGTGACCCTGAAAGTAATGTTTGAGCTTCCGGCTTGCCATGAACACCCCATACACGAGCTTCTGCCAATGTGGATATCTTTGTTTAGATTCAATCAGCACCTCACTGACGTAGTAAATTGGCCGCTGGACCAGATGCTCCTTGCCGGCCTCCTTGCGTTCCACCACAATGGCCACACTAACAGCTCGCGAATTAGCAGCTACGTATAATAACAACGGCTCTTTCTCAACTAGAGCAGAAAGAACCAGGGGTTCGGCGAGCTGTTTCTTCAAATCCTCGAAAGCAGAGTTAGCAGCATCACTCCAGACGAAGTCATCCGCCTTTTTCATCATTTGATACAAAGGCATCGCCTTTTCCCCTAACCGGCTTATGAACTGGCTTAAGGCCGTGATGCGACCCGCCAGCCGCTGAACATCATTGATGCACACCGGTTTAGCCAGAGATGTGATTGCTTTGATCTTCTCCGGGTTAGCCTCAATACCTCTGTTAGACACCAACAAAACCAAAAGTTTGCCAGCTGGGACTCCAAAAACACACTTGGCCGGGTTAAGCATCATCTTGTAGACCCGGAGGTTATCAAAGGTCTCCTTCAGATCTATTACCAGGGTTTCCTCCTTTCTGGACTTCACCACTATATCATCCACATAAGCATGAACATTCCGTCCAATCTGATTGTGAAGGCAATTCTGTACACACCGTTGATAAGTCGCCTGGACACTTTTAAGCCCAAAAGGCATAGACACATAGCAGAAGGCTCCAAACAGAGTGATGAAAGCTATTTTCTCCTGATCCTTAACTGCCATCTAGATCTGATGGTAACCTGAGTATTCATCCAAAAAACTCAAACACTCGCAACCCACCGTAGCATCAATGATTTGATCAATACGAGGGAGAGCAAAAGGGTCAGCCGGACAAGCCTTGTTCAAATCGGTGTAATCCACACACATACGCCAGGTGCTATTCTTCTTGAGTACAAGCACTGGGTTGGCCAACCACTCGGGGTGAAAAACTTCCACAATGAACCTGGCCGCCAAGAGCCGGGCCACCTCTTCTCCTATGGCCTTGCGTCGTTCCTCGTTAAACCGCCGAAGGAACTGCCTGACCGGCTTAAACTTCGGATCAATGTTAAGAGTGTGCTCAACGAGTTCTCTTGGGACACCCGGCATGTCAGAAGGCTTCCATGCAAAGATGTCCCGATTCTCATGGATGAACTCGATGAGCGCGCTTTCCTATTTTGGATCCAAGTTGGCACTGATGATGAACTGTTTGGATGAGTCGCCTGGCACAAAATCAACCATCATGGTGTCATCATCCGACTTGAACTTCAACACCGGTTCATGCTCCGTAGTTGGCTTTTTTAAAGACGTCATGTCCGCCGGGTCAACGTTATCTTTATAAAACTTCAACTCCTCTGTCGTGCAAACAGACTCTGCATAAGCGGCACCACCTTCCTCACATTCCAGGGCTATTTTCCGGCTTCCATGTACTATAATGGTGCCTTTATAACCCGGCATCTTGAGCTACAAATATACGTAACACGGCCAAGCCATGAACTTGGCGTAAGCCGGCCGTCCAAACAGAGCATGATATGGACTTTTGATCTTAACCACCTCAAAAATTAACTTCTCAGCCCTGGAATCATATTCATTCCCAAAGGCTACTTCCAGTTCAATCTTACCAACTGGGTATGCCGAATTGCCAGGTACAACACCGTGAAAAACAGTGTTGGATTGCTTAAGACTCTTATCAGTCAACCCCATCCGACAGAACGTCTCATAGTAGAGGATGTTGATGCTACTGCCTCCATCCATGAGCACTTTAGTGAATTTATATCCACCAACCTGAGGTGCCACCACCAAGGCTAAGTGACCCGGATTATCAACCCGGGGAGGATGATCTTCTCTGCTCCATACAATAGGCTGTTCTGACCACCTCAAATAACGTGGAATCGCTGGCTCAACGACATTGACAACCCTCTTATGAAGCTTCTGGTCCCTCTTGCATAAACTAGTGGTAAATACATGGTACTGCCCACTATTCAATTGTTTTGGGTTGCTCTGATAACCGGACTGTTGCTGCTGATTACCTTGGCCGGGTTGTGGATTATAACCTCCCTGGTTACCCGGATGACCCTGACCGTGAAAACCGCCTCCACCTGAATCGGCGCCCGAGCCATGAAAGCCGCCTCCGCCTAAACCGCCGCCAGGCCCGTGACTTCCATCAAATGTGTTAGAATTTTAAAATGCCTTCATGATTGTACAGTCCTTCCAAAGATGGGTGGCTGGCTTCCCCTAGGTGTCGTGTCTTGGACAAGGTTCATTCAATAGTTGCTCAAGGGTGGGACCTGACCCACCTGACCGAGGGGGTTGCCTACCCTTGCACCGTTGGTTGTTGCCCTGTGCATTGGTGTTAGCCAAAAATTCGTCAGCCTTACGTTTATTACCTCCCTGGTTTGCCGGGTTATGCTGGTGACCCTTGCCGTTGCTGTTCTTCTTTCCCTTCCCTGTTTTTTCTTCATCAGACACGAGATCCTTGGTACTGTCAGAATCAGCATACTTGACCAGAGAAGCCATCAACTGGCCCATGTCATTGCAGTCACGCTTGAGCCGCCCCAGCTTCTGCTTCAGAGGTTTGAAACGGCATTTTTCTCCAACATTAAGACTGCTGAGCCGGCATCCATCTTATCAGATGAATGCATTATCTCCTTGACCCGGCGCACCCAATGGGTTGTGGACTCGCCTTCCTCTTGCTTGCAATTAGTCAGGTCCATGATTGACATAGGTTGTTTGCATGTGTCTTTGAAGTTCTGAATGAATCGGGCTTTTAATTCCGCCCATGAGCTGATGGAATTGGGGGGCAATCCTTTCAACCACGTGTGAGCCGTTCCATCCAACATCATAGTGAAATACTTAGCCATTGCTGCATCGCTGACTTCCAACAGCTCCATCGCCATCTCATAACTCTCAATCCAGGCCCCAGGCAGCAAGTCGGCCGTGTAATTAGGCACCTTACGAGGCCCCTTGAAGTCTTTGGGCAAGCGCTTATTACGTATGGCTGGCACCAGGCACGGGACACCTCCTGTTCTTGTGGCTACTCCTGCCTCAACAGAGGTTGCTGGATAAGCCGGAAAAGCCTGATGAGCCGCCTGCTCAGCTGCCAGTTGAACTGCCCGCTCAGCCTCTTGACAGATCCTCTCCTGATCCGCTAAGTTAAGGGCTCTAGCCTGCACCGGCTCATGCATGCGCGGTTGGTTACAATGTTGAGTGTTTCTTGACATATCAGCTGAGTCCATATGCCTGCTATAGCTCGGGCTCCGGCTCGGGCGAGGGGTTGAATGGATTCTGTCTCGACTGTAAGTGTACGCGTCCTGCTGCGCCAGAGCCGTCTGAAGAAGTTCTCTCACCCTTCGTGTTTCGATTGCTGTCGGAGAGTCGCCTTCCATCGGGAGAGCCGCCAAATGAGCCGACGCAGCAATGAGGTTTTCTAAAGGATTGGAGAAGTGACCCGGTGGTGTTGGCGCATAATGAGGCGGAGCGGTATACATACGAGATGGTTCCATGGCCCGCGGCTGAACCGGTGCTCTGGGTGTCGTGATCCGATTTGCCTCCGGCGGGTTACTTGGACTGGCCTCGGGTGTGTGGAAAAGGTTCCTAGGATCGAGCGTTAGAGGTAGACGTGATTGAGTTTTCTGATACCTTCTCCTCATGACCTCGTTTGACGTGTTCAGATCCACCGAGAGCCGGAAGGTCTCCGCTTGAATCTGCTGAGCATGAGCGTCCAAAGCCGCCCGCTCCGCGGCCATCCTAACCTCTTCTGCTGCTAAATTTTCCTTTGCCTGTGCCATCTCTTCGCGTACCCGTGCCACCTCCGTGTCATGCTGAGGTTTATCTGCCGGCTCTACCACAACAGTCAACAGAGCCGTTAGCTTATCCATGAGGCCCATTAGCATCTGAGCCGGGGAGCGCGCGGGGTCTCCTGACCCAGCCGCTGCCGACCCGGTGGTTGTTGCTGCTGCAGCCATGGAGTTCTGCCCGGGCTGAGCGCCTGCCATGAAGACTCCGGCTCGATTCGGCGGCTCAAAGGGGTCTGGAATACTGTTGCCATCGGAACAGCCCCCGAGCATGCCATCCTGTAGCTGATACAAAGAGTCCGTCTCGCCTGTTGATGACGTAGCGTCAGAACAGATGGCCGTCTCACCGCCATCCATTGATCCTTCCGAGTATTCACCTCCATGGATGCAACCCACAAAGGCACGCTTTACGGCGGGGCGGGCCCGGGCGGATCTCGCGCGCTGAGCCGTCTCGATGATGTTAGTGCAGACGTCCGGCCCAGGGCCCGATTCGCTGATCCGACCGATGAAGACATGAATCCCGCCGAAGGGGACCCGGTACCCGTACTCAATTGAACCGGCCTCGGGGCCCCAGCCTTCGTCGTCGATGTAGAGCTTGCCACGACGACTCTTGGTCATCCAGCCCACAACGTATCCTTTGAGCTCTTTGAAGTTTCCCTTCAAGAACTCAAATCCACCGTGCGCAGGCCCCACGGTGGGCGCCAACTGTCGTGAAATTGTCACGGCAGATGTCCTAGCAAAAGGACTTAGTCGTAGGGCCATCGCAACTAGGAAGCTTAAAGGGGTTAATCGGGACAAAGGACACGAGAGGTTTTATACTAGTTCGGCCCCTTACGATGAAGGTAAAAGCCTACGTCTAGTTGCTGGGGTTTCGATCACCAAGAGGCTAATCCGTCGGCTTGGTTATCGATCTCTTGTTTCTTGCCCTAAGCCGCTACCGGGTCGTCCCCTTATATACACGGGTTGACGCCTGGCGGCCTACAGAGTCCCAGTTGGTTAATAAAACGTGTCCGGCACGGTGACTTCTTTGTATGTCTTTCTTTACAAGTCTTTCCTTACAATGGCAGTTTACAATATTGGGCCTTAAGCCGCCTCTAGGCTTTAGGCCTTCTATAAGTCTTAATAAACTATCACCTTAAATGTTACTGGGCTTCTTTTGTAACCCGCCATTGGTGCTGACCCGGCCCCTCTGGGCGGGTCTTACCTGGTAGCTATATTCCCAACAGTTCCCCTCCTGTCGCCAAATCCTATTTGGCGCCTTAAGCGCCCGATTTAGTTCATTTTACAATCGGGCGCATACCCCCCTGCCTTCCTTCGCTACTAACGGGCCCGACCCACCCCCCTGTGGTTATATGTTTAACATAAGGCAAAAAAGAGCGCTAGAGGAGAATCAAACCTGGGACCTTTAACATCAAGTAACAATGCAATTACCACTGCGCCAGCTCTCCCATTGTAATCTTTTACATCTTTTTCCTGCCTTTCTTCTCCCATCTTTCCTTTTTCCCTTTTTCCAAAGTTTATTTTTCAAATTTGAGAATTTTTCTTTTTCTTCATGTTTTTTTCTGCAAAATGGATGAACATTTTTTTTTCAAATTCAATGACCTTTTTCCATTTTTGATGAACTTTTTTTAGAATTCGATGAACTTTTTTCAAATTTGATGAACTTTTTTTCAATTCTGGTGAACTTTTTTGAAATCCGATGAACTTTTTTCAAAACCGATGAACTTTTTTCAAAGTCGATGAACTTTTTTTCGAATTTGATGAACTTTTTTCAAATCCGATGAACTTTTTTTAGAATTCGATGAACTTTTTTCAAATCTGATGAACTTTTTTTCATTTCTGGTGAACTTTTTTGAAATTCGATGAACTTTTTTCAAAACCGATGAACTTTTTTCAATTTTTATGATTTTTTTTAAATTTGATGAACTTTTTTCAAAATCGATGAACTATTTTTCTAAAAACTGTAGTACATACTGTAGTAAACCGGTTGGGTTTTTCTAAGAAAATCAGTACCTAATGTAGCAGTTTTTGGCGAGAGAAAAAAAATGATCGAGCTAGGACTAGCGATCGAGCGGGAGCCAAAGAAGAGGTAGCGATGGTTTAATGGGCCGGCCCAGAAGGAGGCGCGCGCGGGCGCCACGATCGCTTGGTGGCGCTGAAGGCGCTGACGAGGAGGACTCCCTTCTGTCCACCCATTCCCCTCGCTGCTGTCGGTTGATGCGGCCGGGCTTAACCCGTGCGACCCATTCCCCTCGCTGCTGTCGGTTGATGCGGCCGGGCTTAACCCGTGCGACGGACGGCAGAGGTGAGGCTTCTCCTATCGGGGCGACGCGGGCGGATCTCTGCGCTTGGGTGGCGGGCCTGTCTTAGGCGGTGGAGGCTATCCAGGGGCCTCGTCTGGGTTCATGCTGGCCTATTCTCGTGCGGCCGCGCTCTGTGTAGTGTATGCAGTGGTGACTTGCTTTCGCGCGGGATGTGCGGCTCGTATCTTTCGCCGGCCGTGGTTGTGTCCATGGTCTGTGGTTGACGCGGCTGGCGTCTCACTGGTTGCAAACTTGCAATGCAGCGCCGAGGCGCGCGGCAGGCACAATGGTCTGACAGACCCAATCTGGGCCCGAGTGGGCTGCGGCTTCGCAGCAGAGAGGAGGTGGCCGCCTCTCGCCGGTGACCCGCTATGGCTGCGGGTCGTGCAGCGTTTGGCTGGGAGGAGTCCGACGGCGGCGGTGCGAGTAGCCTCTGGGAGGCCGGCCTCCTCGGTGCCTCGTAATTGTTTCAACGTGGGCAAATACTATATCAGACAAGAACAACATCTTTTTTGCACGCTTCAACACCCAGAGGCATTCCGTGACTGCACAAAGGCCTACATCATGTACACACAACACAACAATCACACTGTACATATCCCTTTGCACAGCCTTCCTGCATGTCACCGTCGAGGACAAGGTGCTCCTGCCGTTGCGGTTCAACCACAGCAAAGCAATGCTCCGCGGCGTTCGCCTCGCGGTGAGGATTTACGCGAGCCTTAGGGCCATTTCTTGCAGGAGGGCTCTCTTCTGCGACGTCGTGATCACTTGACTCGTCTCGGCATGTTCAAGCACGTCCGTGACGATCGCGGTGGCATGGCCAAGCGACGACTCGATTGCTCGCTTTAGCATGAAAGCCTGAACGACACGAGCACAGAGGCAGAGTTAGAAGAAGCAGAGCAGTTTTCAAATCATCATAGTCGCACTCTGGCAGTTTCCGGACCTGTCCATGATGGGATATCTTCAGCGTGCACGAGTGCTGGACCCAAGGTTCCCCGTCCACCTGAACCGGGAAAGGGGCAGAGAACCGTAGCTTGATCGATTGGCCCTGAGCGATCCTCCGCGCACGAGAAAGACCGACCTGATAAAACCAACTCTGTTGTTGTTTATCCATCCTCCAGCGTTTTGTTTATTCGTCGAAAATGTTACTGCTCGCTTACCTGAAGTGTCCCCAGGTGCCAGGTTCCACTGATGCTAACTACTTCAAGCATCTTGTCATGGATCGACTGTGGGTCAAAGTTGTCGAGATTCTCCTCCTCGTTCTGCCACAAGTCAACCCCTCCCATATAGCTTGGGATGTTTGCAATGAGGACGCCTTCTGAATCCTGAAACATCCACATGCATTAGCATGATAGATAGTGGTGGTGAGTATAATAGTCGCAAGATTCGTCTTGTTAAACCTCTGGTATATCGATCTCAGCTCCGTCAACCTCTAGCCTAACTTGCCAAGGTAGGTCTGCGAATGTCCTATCGATGATACTCTTTGCGCCTTCCCTTGCATACAGCACCTTGTTTAGGAACTGAAACACACAAGAGAAATGTTACTACATGCGTAACGAAAACGACCTTGTAAAATGAGAAGAGCTCAAGGCACACTGTTTGGTTTTGTTAAGATAATAGTACAGCAATATGTTTAGACACCGAAAGAGGACAATGTAAAGCGTTTTTCATGTATGAGACTGCTATTTGTGGTAGAGAAACTACCTGACTGTAGAACTTGTCTGGATTTTCCTCGCGGAGATTATGAATGTCAAGTGCAACCTTTGCATCGCAACCAATACCTGTCAACATGGAAAAATAAGTTCCTTGGATCAACTGCACAGATAAAAGTAAATATCCACGCAAAAAAGAGCGAGTAAATATCCACACCTACCTAGATAATTATTCATGTACTTCACCAAAAGCACGTTCTGTGCTTGCTTATCTTCTACTGTTACCTTCCATCTGTCTAGAATGGTGACTGCCGCATGCTCTATGTCATGCAGAACTGTGCAGAGGCCACCTTGCTTCTCAACAGAACCGAGACCGCCTCCCCATGATAAAACCCTTGAAAGATCATTGCCAGTGCCAGCTGGAAGAATTGCAACAGGCGGAGGTGATGCATAATTTTGTCTATCTATTGCATCGAGAACCCAACCAACAGTACCGTCGCCACCACACACAAGTATTCTGAAATGTGGTACCTTTCGGAACAACAATAATCCTGCCTCTGGCCCTTGTGATGAACTCAACTCAAACACCTAAATAAAATAAATAAATACATCACATTAGTCACAAAGGAAATGGCAACGATCTGAGCAAAAGTTCTAAGGTGGGTTGTGTGATTAATATATGGCATCACAAATGTCCACAATGGAGTGACCTTTCAATTGGTAAGCATAAATTCAGAACTGGTAAATAAAGGAAAACAGCAGATCGATGACAATGTTCACTAATAAATAACTATGCCATAAGTACAGATCTAGTGTGAGAAGTGTCATGACCTGCACCGGGTTCAAAAGGAAATGTAGCCGGTGCTTGAGAGAATCTCCACGCTGAGCTCCACTTCTCTTGTTGATAAATACTAGAAGAGGTCTGGCATCAGCAGGCAGGTCAGTCAACACATACTTGAGTTTGGCTCCTCCTGTGTCATCATTATGGAGTCTTCTCGGTTCTGATACGACCTCTTTACAATCGCTCTCGCTACTATCATGTTCATTCTCAGCATGTCTCTGAACACTGCCAACATTTGTTTTTAATTCCTTGGCCCTCTGGTTAGAATATGGTGCGGTATCGCTTGATGAATCATCGTTGCTCTCACCAGCCATAGAGTCAGAAGACAATCTTTTATCATATTTCTGCCTTTTACCTCGGTTCCTAAGATGTCCCCGCACGGTGGACGCAAGCTCATTTGCACCTTGAGTTATAGAACTTAAAATCCCACCAGGCTTGTTCTTGGCCCCAACGTGAAGTGGGGAAAGAATTAGGCGTCTGAATGGACCGAGGTCGCAAACATCGCCTGTCTCGGTAGACATGCTTGAGTGGCAATCAACGTGCACCAGCCGTTGGCACCACATGCAGCAGTATATTGGACCTCCAAGAAAAGACCCATTGCATGGCTCCTCACAGTAGCTACAATACTGAGCTTCTTCAGGCTGGTCAGCTATATCGGTCCACAGCACGGTCCATTGATGGACTACATGCTTCCAACCCAGCAACGAGACACATTTGCAGTCCCTCTGAGAGTATGAAGAGCAGATCGTGTGCGCAGCGGCACCACAAACATCACAGCGGTGAACCATGTTCTCTGATGTTATCACTGTCCCAAGGGGCTGAGCAGGTGTAATAGATTCTAGGCACACACAGCACCTCAGTCCTTTTGCACGAAGTAGAGATTCTGCAGACCATATATGTTCAGCAGTAGGGACCTTTTGATTTCTCTCGAAGTTTCTCCTTTTTGACCGGGCGATCACTTTCATCCAGCTTACACTGATCTTTCGCCTCCACAACGAGAAGAGGTACAAAAACATCAAAAGACTGAGTATACCAACAGTGAGGTATGCAGCAATGGGGATCCAGAATTCTGATGGTTTAGGAGATTCACTGTATAAACTGAACATAAACATGTTTAATTGATCCTTCAACCAGTCCATCCTTGACGTTGATGACCCAACTGAGTTAGAATCTTGAGCCGAGGATAGACATCATGACAAGAAACTACATCCTTTTAACAATGACAACATCCTTGATTTGAGCGAAATGGTCAATCATTTAACCTTGCAAATACTTAATAAACTCCCAAAGTATGATCTGCAATAAGAGCAGAATTAATCAACACACGGCAGAAAGATAATGCTAGAACCGGTCGATGCTTGTATTTTAGAACCATTAACATGTACAAATATCATGAAAGCAAAGTATGTGTAGACTCACAGGTTATTAGCCACACTACGAAATATGCTGGTGGGCAGAATACAAATTTATGAATGCAAACCTCTTCCTTGCAAAATATCTCAATAAGCTCATAGATGGTATACTAAAAGAATGCTTTAGAGTAAGACATGGCCGCATGCATCATTCTGATGCAGAGGCCGGGGGATAACCTCCTTTTCGAAAAAAGTAAGACTAAGAGAACAATTTAACCATGGACATTACGATATTTACAAATGCACGTCAATTGCAAGTGAAGCACATCGCAAGACATGTCTATGTCAAGGGATCACGAAAACATTCTTAGAAATAACATGAAACTTACCAAAATTGTGGAAAACACAAGTTGGTTATTTTGGTGTAACGTGTTTCGTGCTAACTGTTATTCTATGTTTAATCAGTATTGGAAGTGCCGAGTGTGGAGTACAGATTGAAACTAAAAGTTCCAAAAAATGACCAAATCACCTTGTATCAGTGTAACATGATTATTTCCTAGTTCCACTCTTTAACTAATTGTTAGTACAACGTTTTTATATTTATCTAAATAACTAACGTCTTTCTTTTCTTTGCAGAAATTGAGGAGAAAATTGGAAACCGCTGATTTTGGGCAGCAAGTAACACTTGTTGAGACCTTTAGTGTCATTTTCAGCTAACTGAATCGACTTACTGATTAACTGATACTTTTCCAATAAACAAAGAACTGTGCTAAATTAAGAGTAATACGATCAAGCATGCCCTACACAAAAATGGAAAAATGTTCAGCTTATTTTTCTGAACAGGATAACTCCAAACGCTCGTGTTTGGTCTTGGGTACAGGAAAGCTCTGTTCTTATTTTTGCATGAACTGGAGTCTGAAGGGAAGAAAGGAAATCGGGTGGGTTCGAACTTGTGATTAGAGGGAGCGGGGGAAAGCCTAAACTCTGATAAAATAGGTCCGCCGAAATAAAGTTAGGACGCCAATTCTGCACGAGATTTCCGCAAGAACTTGAAAGAGAAAAGGGAATCGATACCAAAGCCCATATCAACTTACGCCATGAATCAGGCGAGAAGCTCCGACCCACCTTGCCCTCGAGCCGCCGCCGCCGCCGCCGACGTACGAAACTCAATACTTCACGACGTCTCCGCTCCGGACTCCATGGCGTGTTTCCTTCTCTCTCTCTCTCTCTCTGAAATCTGGCGTGTTTCCTTCTTTTCTTCTCTCCGCCAACTCGAGGAGACCAGCGAAGAGGAATAGAAAAGCGAAGAGAATCGGCAGAGGGAAATGAGGCGGGTGCCGACACGTGTCGCTCCAGAAGGCCACGTATGCCGGACACGGCAACTCCATCGCGCGGGTCCTGTTCCCCTGTGCGCCCCAGCGCGCGATCAATAGGCATGTCGGCAGCCGATTTTTTTTATATTAAGACCGGGTCTCTTTTCCCATCTGGTGAGGTGAGACCTCAATGCGAGGAGAACACATAACTTTTTTGTAGAACACGCAAAAGCGTGCATATCATGCATTAAAGAGGAAGAGTGAGAGAGAGAAGAGGCTCTTCACGAGTGGCTTACATGTGAATTACACAAAGACACTCAATCCATTTAGATTTTACACGGAAAATCAGCTACTCCATGCCGTCTGATGTCTACTACACAACCTTTTTCTTGTAGACGTTGTTGAGCCTCCAAGTGCAGAGGTTTGTAGGGCAGTAGCAAATTTCTCTTAAATGGATGACCTAAGATTTATCAATCCGTGGGAGACGTAGGATGAAGATGATCTCTTTCAAACAACACTACAACCAAATAACAAAGAGTCTCTTGTGTCTCCAACACACACAAAACAATGGTAAATTGTATAGGTGCACTAGTTTGGCGAAAAGATGATAATACAAGTGCAATATAGATGGTAGATAAATGTTTTTGTAATCTGAAAATATAAAAACAGTAAGGTAACTAATGATAAAAGTGAGTGAAAACGGTATTTCAATGCTAGGAAACAAGGTCTAGGGTTTATATTTTCACTAGTGCAAATTCTCTCAACACTAATAACATAATTGGATCATATAGTAATTCTTCAACATGCAACAAAGAGTCACTCCAAAGTCACTAATAGTGGAGAACAAACAAAAAGATTATTATAGGGTACGAAACCACCTCAAAGTTATCCTTTCTGATCGATCTATTCAAAAGTCCATAGTAAAATAACACGAAGCTATTCTTTCCGTTCAATCTATCCTAGAGTTCGTACTAGAATAACACATTAAGACACAAATCAACCAAAACCCTAATGTCAACTAGATACTTCAATGTCACCTCAAGTATCCGTGGGTATGATTATGTGATATGCATCACACAATCTCAGATTCATCTATTCAACCAACACAAAGAACTTCAAAGAGTGCCCCCAAAGTTTCTACCGAAGAGTCAAGACGAAAACGTGTGACAACTCCCATGCGTAAGTTCACAAGGTCATGAAACTCGCAAGTTGATCACCAAAACATACATCAAGTGGATCACATGAATATCCCATTGTCACCACAGATAAGCACATGCAAGACATACATCAAGTGTTCTCAAATCCTTAAAGACTCATTTCGATAAGATAACTTCAAAGGGAAAACTCAATCCATTACAAGAGAGTAGAGGGGGAGAAACATCATAAGATCCAACTATAATAGCAAAGCTCGTGATACATCAAGATCGTGCCATATCGAGAACATGAGAGAGAGAGATCAAACACATAGCTACTGGTACATACCCTCAGCCCCGAGGGTGAACTACTCCCTCCTCTTCATGGAGAGCGTCGGGATAATGAAGATGGCCACCATAGAGAGATTCCCCCCTCCGGCATGGTGCCGGAACGGGTCTAGATTGGGTTTCGGTGGCTAGAGAGGCTTTGCGGCGGCGGAACTACTGATCTAGTTTATTTTCTGAAGGTTTCAGTATTTATAGGAATTTTTGGCGTCGGGAACAAGTCAGGGGGGTCCCCGAGTCGTCCACGAGATAGAGCGGCGCGCCCGGGGGGTAGGGCCCGCCCCCACCCTCGTGGACGGCCCGGGACTCTTCTGGCCCAACTCTTTTACTCCGGGGGCTTCTTTTGATCCATAAAAAATCATCAAAAATTGGCACGTCAATTGGACTCCGTTTGGTATTCTTTTTCTGTGAAACTCAAAAATAAGAAAAAAACAGAAACTGGCACTAGGCTCTAGGTTAATAGGTTAGTCCTAAAAATCATATAAAATAGTATATAAATGCATATAAAATATCCTAGATGGATAATATAATACCATGGAACAATCAAAAATTATAGATACGTTGGAGACGTATCAGCATCCCCAAGCTTAATTCCTGCTCGTCCTCGAGTAGGTAAATGATAAAAAACAGCATTTTTGATGTGGAATGCTACCTAACATAATTTTTAATATAATTTTCTTTATTGTGGCATGAATGTTCAGATCCGAAAGATTCAAGACAAAAATTTAATATTGACATAAAAGTAATAATACTTCAAGCATACTAACCAAGCAATTATGTCTTCTCAAAATAACATAGTCAAAGAAAGCTCATCTCTACAAAATCATATAGTTTGGCTATGCATCATTTTTGTCACACAAAATGCTCCCATCATGCACAACCCCGATGACAAGCCAAGCAAATTGTTTCATACTTAGCCTTTTCAAACTCTTTCAACTTTCACGCAATATATGAGTGCGAGCCATGGACATAGCACTATGGGTGGAATAGAATATGACGATGGAGATTGTGGAGAAGACAAAAAGGAAGGAAGATAGTCTCACATCAACTAGGCATATCAATGGGCTATGGAGATGCCCATGGATAGATATCAATGTGAGTGAGTAGGGATTGTCATGCAACGGATGCACCAGAGTTATAAGTGTATGAAAGCTCAACAAAAAAACTAAATGGGTGTGCATCCAACTTAGTTGCTCACGAAGACCTAGGGCAATTTGAAGAAGCCCATCATTTGAATATACAAGCCAAGTTCTATAATGAAAAATTCCCACTAGTATATGAAAGTGACAACATAAGAGACTCTCTATCATGAAGATCATGGTGCTACTTTGAAGTACAAGTGTGGAAAAAAGATGGTAACATTGCCCCTTCTCTCTTTTTTTATTTGGTCCTTTTTCTCTTTTTTATAGCCTCTTTTTTATTTGGATTTCTTTGGCCTCTTTTATATTTTTTTATTTTTCGTCCGGAATCTCATCCCGACTTGTGGGGAAATCATAGTCTCCATCATCCTTTCCTCACATGGGACAATGCTCTAATAATGAAAATCATCACACTTTTATTTACTTACAACTCAAGAGTTACAACTCGATACTTAGAACAAAATACGACTCTATGTGAATGCCTCCGGCGGTGTACCAGGATGTGCAATCACTACAAAAAAGACACATCCGTGACATTTTGGACCGAGCGAAAACAATTTATGTCATATTTATGACACTTCTATGACGATAATTGTGACAAAACCCGGTATCATCATATATGTGGTGGGCTCCTACTTCTATGACAAAAAATCATGATAGAAAATGGGCTTTTCGTCCTGGGCGGGTCGGATATGCAGCTGCATGACATTCTTTGGGCCGTCCATGACGGAAAAAACCGCGGTAGAAGCGAGGGCGAGGAAAATATCGGGGTGTTCCCGATTACGGTGGGTGGTCGGGGCCGAGCGATGCGCGTTTCTCTCATACACGCACGCACGTGGGTGCGAGGCATTGGGCTCTAACTGAACCCGAGCGAGGCGTTCGCCTACTGAACCCGAGCGATTGCACTGCAGGCTACGCGTTACTGAACCAGAGCGATCGATCGATGGCTGTTAACTGAACCCGATCGAGCGATTCCTTCGCTACTGCTGCTAACTGAAGCCGATCGATACTGCCTCTGGATGAACAGTGAGCATTGCTGGGGGGTTTGGATGAACAGTTCCCGGTGGGGGTGGATGAACATGACCCCGTGGTGTTGCCTCTGGATGAATAGGACCCCGATCGATCGAGCCGGTTGGGGCTGGATGAACAGGACCCCATGGAGGGCTGGATGAACAGGACCACCCCGTGGAGGGTTGGATGAACAGTAGAAGGTGGAGGGTTGGATGAATAGTAGCCCGTGGAGGGGTGGTTGAACAGGAGCCCATGGAGAGGGTTGGTTGAACAGTAGCCGATGGAGGCTGGATGAACAGGAGCCCGTGTATGAACAGTCGCAGGTGGAGGCTGGAGGAGGTCGACGGTGGATGAATAGTAGCCCATGGATGCTGGGGGGGGGGGTCGACGGTGGAGATGAACAGTATCCCGTGGAGTCCCATTTTGCGGTACGCCACACCCCTCCCGATTAACAGGACTCCCGTTTCGACCATAGCGCTCCAACACAAGTCCGTTTCCTCCGTTTTATGGTACGCCACACCTCTCCGATCAACATGACCCCGTTTCGACCTTAGGAGGTCCGTTTCCTCTGTTTTGCAGTACGCTAGACCCCTCCCGATGAACAGAATCCCGTTTGGAACATGGCCGGTCGAACACAAGGCCGTTTCCTCCGTTCTGCGGCACGTCAGGTCTTGTTTCCATCGGCTGTTCCGTCCAAGCCGGTTGGCTTCCACGTGTTCTGTTGCCTCTTGATGAACACGACGCGTTCCATTGCCTCCCCATGAACATGATGACGATGTTGTTGTTTTTTTTGCGGGCAACGACGACGCTGTTTATCCATTCCGACCAAGTCATGCACACGAGCCCTGGCCGTACGTATGCGCGAGTAGGCGTTCGAGACCCCGCCTGTATGTACGTACGTGGCCGTATTTTCTTTCTTACACATTGGTCGCTGTACGTACGTGTACATGCTATGCGCGCGCCTCTACTACGACACGTGCACGCCTCTACATCGACCAGTATGTACGTACACGTTCGCGACCAGATTGACAACGGTACATACGCTTCGACCAGGTGGGTCTCGACTGTCAGGCACTTCCTTGCGTGCAAAGATGTAGCTGGTGGCTCCCAGCAGTCAGGGGGGCGAATCGTTTTTTTTTGCCCGGACGCACTTCCTTGCGTGCGAAGATGTCGCTGGTAGGTCCCAGCAGTCAGGGGAAACATTTTTTCGTGAAATACGGTTGCCCGTCTGGTGGGTCCCTGCTGTCAGGTGGAGGAATCATTATTTTCCGCGTAATAAGGAGACACTTCCTTGCTGCGGCCATGGACCCAGCTGTCAGCCTCTCCACGTACAGTCCACGTCCGATGGAAGCCGTTCCTTGACCACTTTGACCACACCGTGCCGAGAGCACCAGGTCGGTGGACGAAGCGAGGCCTAGGAAGGGGACGACGCGAAGCCGGGGAAGACGCGGCAGTGGATGCCCACGCATAGTGGAGTATGAGTGTTCACTGGTTTGCTGCGGTGTGAGGCTGCCGTCGCCGTAGAATAATAGGGGGTGCTGGTCAGTAGAGGGATGGCCTGGCCAGCGGTGAGAGTAGTACGGAGCGGTGAGGCCTCCACGACATCGCAGCCGGCCACGTGAGGCAGGAGCACAAGGCATGACCGACACTGGTTTGGGCGGCTGGAGCAAGAAGACCAGAGGTTGAAGAAGCACTACGGCCGTTGGATGGACATCGTACGGTCACTGGAGCTAGAATCGTTCATATTGACTAAGTTGATAAAGCCCTCCGTCCCCGTCAACTTAGTTAGCCCACAAGTCAGCCTCCCACTATTATGGGTCCCAGCTAGCAGGGGGTATTCATTTTTTTTGTGTAATAATAAGGTACTTTCTTGCATGTGAAGATATAGCTGGTGGGTCCGACCTGTCAGCGGTGGGAACGTTTTTTTCGCGAAATATAGAAGTCCTTCCGGTGGGTCCCAGCTGTTAGGTGAAGGAATCATTATTTTACGCGTAATAAGGAGGCATTTCCTTGCGTGCGGTCGTGGACCCAGCTGTCAGCCTCTCCACGCATAGTCTACTTCCGATGGTGTCGTTCGTTGACCACGTTGACCACTCCGCACCGAGAGCATCCAAGGTGGTGGACGACGGCGAGGCCCCGGACAGCAAGGAGCCGGAGATGAGAAGACACGGGAGTAGAGTCGCAGGCGGAGAGGTGTACGAGGATTAACTGGTTCTGGTGCGGTGTGGTTAGGCAATCGGTGGAGAAGAATAGGAGGTGTGGAGGGGTGGAGGGATGGCCTGTCCAATGGTGGAGTAGTGCTTCACAGCGAAGCGTGCTAAGCAGAGCTGCTAGCAGTGGGAGGCGGGAGCAGGTGGTCCCAGCGACGCTGGAGGAAGAAGACAAGAGATTAAAGATGGATACCGGTCGTTGGATGTAAATCCAATGGCTAACAATGTCAGAATCATCTGTTGACTAAGTTGACAACGACTTGTATTGGCTTCGATCTATTAGCCCATATTTTAGCCTCCAAAAATGTGACACGTACCCAACCCATTTTTTCAGAATTTACAGTCTTTTTTTTGTGGGATAGAATTTACAGTTAATTTGATCTCTCTTTTTAATTATAGTCCATTAGCTGGGCGGGGTGAACAAACAATGTAGCGTCCATGCAGGCTATTTATGTTTTCCTTAAAAAATTACATGCCATTTGCACTTTCTCGAAATACACGTTTTTGCTGGGCTGATTCTAATTATAATGTTGGGGTGGGCGCAGCAATGTTATCAAAAAATAAACAAGGGCTGAGCATTTTGTTATATATATATAAATAATAAATAATTTATTATTTCATTGGTCATTAAATCTTACCAAGCTTTTGTACACAATCATTAGAATTTTTATGGCCAAAAAAATCCAGGATTTTATTGTTAAGAAATTAGTTTAATAAGTTAATAAGATGTGGGATATTGTTTTCTTACATATGTAAGTATCTGTTAAATATATGATGACAATAACAATAATATATAATAACAATATAAAAAAATTCAAATATATATAATATAGTAAGAAGGGAAACATAAGTTGGACCAGGCGTTCCTATTCTTATATAGAAAAATAGGACAGACCAATGCATTTTCTTAAAAAAATTAGGCTGCCGATGTTTTAGGAAAAATAAAACCCCGGATGGGAGGTCCATAGGCCTGTCCATAGGCCGGTCGATACATGACAGACCTCAAGGAAATACAAACAGGTCTATGAACCTCCCATCTGAGGTCGTGGGCTGCGCATGTTAAAAAAGAAAGCCTAGACGCGGCAGCCCAAAACCCAGCTGATACTTGCTGCCCCAGTGATAATAAATGATACCTGCCAGCTCCTCAGCTTTGTTGTGAATTTATCTCCTATAGTAACTACGTTGAAGCACCTAAAAATGTAACTATGTTGACAAACCCGTGAGCCCCAACGTCAGTATAGCATTAGGAGAAAGTATTTTTTCGATGAGGCACTTGCTTGCGTACGCCCATAGACCTGGTGGGTCCCAACTGTCCGCCTCTCCACGTACAGTCCTCTTCAGATTCTTCTCGTTTTTTCAGCATGTTCACAACGGCAGACAGCAGCGTCGCGGTAAGCGCACAAAGGCGCAGGAGGAGATCCGACCACCTGAGGAAGTGCCTTATTAGTAACAAAACAACTGAATTAGCCTAGTGGCCGAGTGACACTACCCGACAGCTATTCTGCCCTGGTTCGATTCCACCCGTGCAGAGAAAATATCTCCACAATTTTTGCCTCTGCCTTTATTGACATGTGGGTCCCAATTGTCATCTACGCACACCACGTCCAACACTTGGCAAAACTTTGTCCCTCGTTTTCTCTGTTTTTCGCACACTCGACATTAGGTGGGCATTTTAAAAATAGCATATCTTTTTGACTGTGCATCATATGAAGATGTGCTATGCATGAATATTGATCAGCATGATGTTAACTGGCTGGTAGTTCCGGTTTCGACCATGAATAAAACTTCCAACATGATGTTAACACTGTTTGAAAAGGCCGTGTTAACATAAGTGCTCTGCCTATGAAAGTTGCAGTTTCTTATCTGAAACTAAACTTGGAGTTTCTTATCTGAAACTGAAACTTGTAGTTTCTTCTTCAAGAATCACATTGTCTGCACTTTTATACTCCTATGAAACTACATTTTTTTAAGTGCTAAAAATAGATCTCTAGAATTCATAAAATACTTCATATGCTCAACACTACAAATCTGAAATTCAAAAGACATTCATATATGAAAGTACTCTCAAAATACACAACACAATTCACAACCTGCAAATACTAACAACCCTAAGCTCATCCTGATAATTCACAATCTGCTCAACTATTGGGCTGGGGGGGGGGGCAGTCTCTCCTATTCCTCGGCGGCAGACAGCCACCCCGTGAGACAATGTGAACGGCGAGGGAGAGGATGGCGGGGAAGCGTCATCGGGCCAACTGTTTTTCTCCTCTTGCAGTTGGGTTCGGTCGACGAAGACTCCACCAGCTTGCTCTGGCACGATACCCTCACAAACGGCACCCTGTTGATGCTCGATCCTTCAATCTCTGGTGGATTCTCCATCTAGGATCAATACTCCCACCACCGCCCCCTCATGATCGGATTTGGTGAATCTGTTTGCTCCATGGCCTAGAGGAGCAGCTCTATGTACTCCCGCGCGACTCCCTCTGGGAGTATCGCTGCCTTTTCGCTCTGTTGCAGATATTTGGCCATGGATGTCGCCGCTAGTTGGTCCTTGTTGTCAAATCAAGACTGTATCTCCAACATCCTAGCTAGCTTCACAGGGTCGCCGTCTGCGATCCTCACGTATCGGTTGTACTCCTCCATCGATCTACTTCTCCACAACACCTTCACTCGGCAGCAGTGGTTTTTGAATGGAAGAGGAGAGGAGCAACGCTGGTTTTGGATTAGAACAGGAGAGGAGCGACGCTGGTTTTGGATTGGAACAGGAGAGGAGGGGCGGTGGTTTTGAAATGGTAGGGGAGAGGAGCGATGCTGGATTTAGATTGGAACAGGAGAGGAGCGACAGTGGTTTAAGAGGAGAAGAGCGGAAGAGCGGCGCTGGTCTTGGAAGTATTTTTTGTTTTGCGTATTTTGGGTCAAAGTTTGACCACGTACTGTATTTGACAAGAAAAATGTGAATGCATGTCACCAAAAATTGTATCGTTTGGTTCGTATCTGAATGTACTTTCAAATTATATTATTTTTGCAATGTATAACATATATTTTATTTGCGAAAATCATGGTCAATTATGAACCAGAATAAAAGGGAGACTAGTTAATGTGGGTCGCTTTCTTAATTGAAGGGTAAATTGATTTTGATTTTGATCCAGTCACAACGCGCCGGCCCTCTCGTCCAATCCTAAATCGCTGCCACACGCTCCTCTCCCTCTTCTCCATTGCAAAACCACCTCCTCTCCTCTCCATCATCTCCATTCAAAAACCACCGTCTCGCCTCTCCCTCTTCTCCATTGCAAAACCACCTCCTCTCCTCTCCATCATCTCCATTCCAAAACCACCGTGTCGCCTCTCCCTCTTCTCCATTGCAAAACCACCTCCTCTCCTCTCCATCATTTCCATTCCAAAACCACCGTCTCGCCTCTCCCTCTTCTCTATTGCAAGACCACCGCCTCTCCTCCCATCTTCCAAAGCTAGCACCGGACCACTCAAAAGGACATTTATGGAGAGGATGCAATAGCGAATCAGGCAGATTGCCGGCGGCGACCGGGCAAAGTTAGCCAGGTTGAAGGAGATCCTTACCTGGTTTGACAATGAGTGGGAGATTTCGAGGATGGTGAGGGCCATGTGGCAATGTATGCGAAAGAGCGAGACGACGGCGATGAGGGCGGCGATGTACATGTACTCCTCGGCGGTAGTCACGCCGTAGTCCTTCGAGTTCATTGAGTATCTCCTCTGGGCGATGGAGCAGACAGATTCGCCCGAGGCGAAAGTCAGGCGGAGGTGGTGGGCGTACAGGTCGAAGGTCGAGCACCCAGAGGATAACGAATCGATCGAGTACAGTGTGCCGTTCGTGATGGTGCAGAGCCAGCCGGAGCCACATGAGTATTCGTTCTCCCACCACAAGAGGAGGCCGGATGGCGCGACGTCGCTTCCCCGCCGTTCTCCACGGTTCCCTCGACGCTCGCCTCGTTTCAACTGTGGCGGTAGGGTTTAAGGTAAGATTCACACTAACCTAATCTTCCACCCACTCATGCTTACAATCAGTGTGACAGCTAATGAAAATTAT
Source organism: Triticum urartu (assembly GCF_003073215.2). Classification (NCBI taxonomy): domain Eukaryota; kingdom Viridiplantae; phylum Streptophyta; class Magnoliopsida; order Poales; family Poaceae; genus Triticum; species Triticum urartu. Next base: position 409,514,274 of record NC_053022.1, on the reverse strand, counting down.
GCTTACAATCAGTCTCCGAATGCTACGCCAATCACCCTTAAATAGATCTGGACCTTTGGGTAAAAGTTGTGACACTGTGTACAAATAAAGAAAAATAGATTGGTGCTTCTTTCAGAAAAGAGTACTCCCTAGAAAACTGCCAATATAAGCTACTAGTATTTGGTTAGAGCATTTGCTGCCGAGAAAGATCCGTCCACAGAGAGCACCACACATCCCACTGGTGGTGGTGGATGCCAATGCATGCATGGAGCATGGTTGGTGTCGGTAATTTTTACTTGGCACACCTCGCACTTTGCATATATGCCGGTTCCATCTGTACATTTGTGCAGTTCCACCAAAATGCAGCTGAATAACCCTGTTTGCACAGATAATGAAAAAGCGTGATTACATTATAGTGGCACTAGTTGATGAAACACGCAAAATAAATAGAAAAAACATTGCGATAGTATCATAGTATGCCATGCTGCGAGGGAGAGATGGGCCCTGCGACGCCTCATACGGTACGCCACGCCTCATACTGGAAATCGTCCCAAGTCTCCCCGATACACCTTCTATCAGTGATGAACATCAGTGTACAGCGGTAGTACAAGGAGGGGCCTTGAGACATTCAAATCTCTATTTTTGTGTAGATCAACTAAAATTAAGCACCCCGGTTTGCAGAAACGCTTAAACATTAACAATGGGACTAGTTGATGAAACATACATTAACAAAGAGAAGCACTTTCTTTATCTACATTGGAAATGAAATGATAGAGAGGACACTCGCTCTATTTTAACTGTATTACTACTTCATTTTATCAGTGACACTAGGGTCGAGCAGGTGGCAAATGAGGTGTACCGTGTGTCGCAAGGATGAAGGTCGGGGGTGCTTAGACTAGGATGCTGAAGCTAGCTCTTTCAGTCCCTATATTCCTCCTGATGTTTCTGTGGTAGCATTTGTGTTGTAATTCAAACTTGGTCGAGCTGGTGCTGCGTCTCCCTACCTGCCTAGCTTATGTGGCAAACTTGTCTCCTGCTAGTACTCAGTCTGTTCTAGTAGTAGTTGCATAACTGCCTGTTTACACTGAGATGTTGTCGGATAATGGTTCTCTATGGTTGGGTTTCTTTAATGAAATCGGAGGGAACCCCCTCTTTCGATATATATTAAAAAACAGTGGCACTAGCGGTGCCAAAACATTGCCTCAAATTAATAGTGCCACTAGATTAAGGTGCAAAATAATAACATTACTACTTTATCATGGCAGTGCCAAAAAAGTAGCACAAGAGCAGGATCAACATGCAGGATCTTTGGCAAACGGTCATACCAAAAAGGAACATACCTCGTGATGGGAACCATATCTGCAATCAACGCCATCATAGAAGGGATGAAACCAGTCAGCAACATGGATGATTCAATTCATGGAACCTTTTGGTGCAGTTCGCCTAAAATGAAGTAATGTCCCATGAGCTAGCAGCTTCTTCTTTTTTTTAAAGAAAAGGGCTCCAGCCCCGGTTCCATTTCCATCAGAAAACGAAACCCACAGAGCTTCTTCTTCATTAGTTGCAATAAAATTGAGCAACATCAAGGTTGGTCGTGAAGCTCCTGGAATGTTCAACTATAATTTGGATATCATTTGTGCAGCTCAACTAAGATCAAGCGTGAAATGTATATCTCGGTTTGCACAAAAAAGGTGGAAAGGAGGCTGACTAACAAGTGATGAAACATGCATAAAATGAAAAAAGCATGTTCCTTATCTGAATAGCAATGGTACAAGGACAGTAGCAATTTCTAGCAGCATTGCTAGATATTAGTGTGGGCATTAGGATTAACTATGACAACCGTTAAATACGACATTACTTTAATGGTGTCATTGCTTCATTTTACCAGCAACATTACATTAACAGCTGCTACAGAGTCGGTATTTGGGCACGGGAGAGTAGGCGGACCAGGACAGTTGCATCTCTAATGAAAAGAAGCAACTTATCTTAATGGGAAATTTAGCAGGACATGAAAAAAAGTGCCATTGATTCATATTACTGGAGGCATTACATTGAAAACAACATTGGTTTAACGTGTCCTTACTTTTAACAGTGCGACTACTACATTTTACCAGTGGCATTACATAAGAGCGGCTCGGGGCAACAAACATCAGAAGAGGATATCTGGGTTGGTCCCATTTTTGTTCGGTATATAACCACCTTATACTGTGTGAGGCTAGCAAATCTAGTGCTAGACTTACTCTGTTGACTTGTTCCCAAGTCCCCACTTTCTTTCCTTTTTCAACCAATAGATCGGGTTTATATTGAGTTTGTACTGCGTTTCCTTTATTTCCCTATTAGACCTAGATACCAGTTGGATAGCCAGTCTCAGCTACTTTTTGCCCCCATTATTTCCTCTTTCGACCAAGTCCTAGATTCAGGTAACAAATCTTCCCCCACCCCACCCCATTTCTTCCTTGTTTGAACCAAGTAGTACTAGATTCGAGTGCATGAACTAGTTTTACCTCTTAATAGTAAAAATTAGGTGGTTTTCGGATAGCCGATCGATCCTATCTACGAGGGGGCCTGAGAAATAGTAAAAGATACAAATGCAGCGACGTCAGGAGCTTGGGAAGTAGAGCAAGGCCAGTTTCGAAGGAAGTTATACCTGAGGGTCGCCGGGATGTCGCTAGGTGGGCGACGGGAGGCCGGATCTGCCCACACTACGGCAGCGAGGAAGAAGGGGTGGGAGGCCCTCCCTCGCCAGAGATTCTTGGGAGAGAATGACAAAGCACGCTGATCGGGACGCGCCGACAGTGGGTAAGAGCCGTCGCCGAGGACGACCGCGTGAACGTTGCACCTTCTCACCTTCCCCGGCAGAAAGGATCCGGCTGGATCTGTGACCAGTGCTGAGTAGAGAGAGAGAGAGTGGCCCCCGCTGTCGTGTTTAGATCTGGAGAGGACGAGATAGTGTGAAGAGAGCAACACTAGCAAGCAAGCGCGGAGGCTCCTGCCTATATAGTGGAGTACTAGTTTTCTTTTGTCTACTGGCCGGAGCCGGCTTGACCTCAGCAATGACTGTCGAGAAGTCTTCATGGACGTGCCCCGGAGGCACAGCTGTCGTCATTTTGATCTGAAGCACCGGATTATAACATATAACACGAAAAATGCCACATGACAAGAAATCATAACCTCACTGCCCAAAGCAGACAAGATGAATCCCGACGGACAAACTAGACGAGGATCAAAGCTCAAATTAAAGATAAACTCGTAGAAAAGGGGTCCGTCGATAGATGTCCCAATTAACATAGCCGGCTTGACCTAGATGGCAGCCGAGTAGTCTTTGTGCATGTGCCCCCAATGACTAGCCCAACTCAGTTGTCGCTGTTTAACCCTCGCAGTGATCCGAAGCACATGACACCTAATTTTGCGAGATGACAAGAAACCTTTTTTAGATTTCTCACCAGAACTACAGCCCTGTACAACACAGCCTACCCGATATGTAGACGATAGGCAATCCAGGCATGTCTGCTGGAGTCTGGTCACATGCATGGATGAACTGATCTTCCGTGTCTTGCAGGGATCGTCCAGGTACCAACGTATGTACTCCTACAACACTTCTCTAGTAGTACTATCGCTTGTCTCTCTCTTCTATTAACTCACCCAACTTGCAGGGCCGGGGAGTGTGCCTATGGTCGGTTCTCAATTGCGGTCCCACATGTGTGTGCAAACGCAATATGACGCGCGTTCCATTCGGAGAGTGGCGTGCCAGACCTACCGACCGTCTAGGGTATGACGCGAACGCGACGGGCGTGCTGTATACTCCGTACATGTGTACCGCCGTTTTCTTGAGTCTTTGCTCCATGGCGCAATCCATGGATACAAAATTAGTATACTGTACTATTTAAAAGTCGAGGGCTGGGATTTTCCCGCACGGTAGGCGGGGCAGTTCCGCCTAGTCGGTGCGACAAAGACGCGAGAAGACGAGGGAGTAGACTACTGCAAACGTAGGGCTGTGTGATTTGACAGTGAGTTATTGCTGGATAGGTGGGGCCCGATGATTTGACTTACCATTATCATTTTAACTGTGGCGCTACGACCGGCGTGAGTCTCCCGATTCCTGACCACCTCCATACAGGTGCCTCTCCCGATGCTCCACCATGTAGAGGCTGGCTCTTGCTTGAGAGCCACTCCTCCACTTTTTGCTTGCCTCTTTCCCCCACATATGCAAAAATGCCATGTAAAGCGGGCTTATAGCCCACTATTGTACTTGATCCTACAGGTGCTAAGCCTGCCACATAGGCATAAAGTCTGATGTGGCAAGTTAATTAAGAAGAGAGAGACTAGTTTGGTGACCCTAGGAAGAAACAGTGATAATCGCATGTACCTAGATGACGCAAACTTAGCAACAAAAAACTAAGCACCTATGCATTGGGGACTTGAGTTGCTAAGCCATTTAATGCCCATAGCACCTCATCTAAGCACCATTTCATTGGAAGAGGTCATTCCTTGGCAAATGCAATAAATACTACGAAGAAAGAGATAGAGAGAAGTAAACAAAAAAAATACTCTTATAGCCAACCTTATAGCTAACCTTGTTGTATGAGTGACTAAGTGATGACTATGTATAACATGCCAACATCAGATAGCCTAACGCACCATGTTAAATCTCCAAGGGCGCGACAGCGCGAGCGAGGCGGCGGTCGTGGTAGGCGCGACCATGATACAGGCTGCTGGCAGACCTTGGATCTGAGATCGAACGGTCGCATGCTAAGTTGCTGAAAATTTGCAAAATAACCCTCCAGGATAGGATATTCACCCATAGGTCTAGAATCACGCCATGCAACCGTTCGATCTCAGATCCAAGGGCTCTCGGAAGCCCGTATCATGGGAGAATGGAAAGCTTCGTATCACCTATTATTTTCCCGACGCTTGACATGACATCGAAAGCCATTTAATTGGGCGTCGAGTAGACATGACATCTAATTGGGCCCCCATAGTACTGTGCATGAATCCATTTATCCACCAGGCAAGCCACTACCCTGCCATTCGCATGCGCCCCCACTCGACATTTTTACAATCGATAAACCGCTCCTAGTCGTCCCGTCCTTTCACATTACGGCAGTTCCACTAATCCTAACCCTCCTCCCAAATCCATGGCATCCCAAATCTCCATGATCGGCGGTGAGTACAAGGTTAGAACCATCACCGGCGATGAGTTCGACGTCATCTACACCCGTTCTTTCGCAACGGTGAAAGAATGCCTTGCTCGCTTCAAACGCATGTTCAAAAACTCAAATGATGAGTGGGTCACTGGGCTAGATGTTGAGTACACCACAGTCCTGGAAAGCGAGAAGAATCTAAAGGAGGCAGAGAAGAAGAAGGCCGCCGTGATCCAGGTTTGCGTGCATGACTTATGCTTGGTCTACCACATATGCCATGCCGACGTTGAGTGCGAGGAATTTAAGAAGTTCCTCAAGGGCGACTGAGTCAAATTCGTTACTGTAGACTTTAGGAACGACAAGGAAATCCTGGGTCGGATAGGCCTCGTTGTAGGCGACCCCTTCGACCTCCAGAAGGAAGGGCTGGTGCCCTCCCTTGATCAACCTTCAATGCAGACCCTGGCAAGAGCCATGGTTCATCCTTCGTACGGTGAACTGAAGAAACCTCCGCACAAGTTTCATCGTGCATGGCAGTGGACTGTACTAGATATAGACCACATCTACTACGCTGCAATGGATGTCTACCTTTGTTTCAATATCTACAAGGGCTGGATGAAGAGCAAGAGCCAAGTGTGCGGTTCAAGCAAAGAAGTATCACCCAAGAGGAAGAGGGACAAGGACGAAGTCGAGGACGTGGATGAGGACTCCGAGTATGGTGACAGTGTCGTTGATCATGGTGGTTCTAATGCAGTGTCTACCAGATTAGTTGCTTAGTTTAATTTCTGGTGTGCTTAGTTTTATTTGAGGGGTGTGTTGTGCTGAGCCCCCAGCAGAAGTATGTTATGTTTCTTCTCGTTATATTTCGTACATTTCATCTTTTAGTTGGTATACTACTACCACTCATTTCTTCACATTATATACGTACAATATATATGGCCAACATCATATAGCCATCAGTTTAGTTGTCAAAGAATTTCAGGGTGCTTAGTTTTGTCAAAGTATTCCAGGGTGCTTAGTTTTATTTGAGGGGTGTGTTGTGCTGGACACCATTAACTTATCATTGTGAGAATCGGCTTATTTTTGTCATGTAACATGGTCAACAGGTTTGAAGTGAAAATAACAATGTCTAATGGCATTTCTGAGCAAACATCTAACTTAATGATGGCATTTTTTAGATATCTAATTGCATTTTGAGCAGGCATCTCATGGATCGATGGCATTTTTTGAGTAGTTGTAACTTCTAATGGCAAAACTGAGTAGTGATACACAACTAGTGGCATAAATAATAAGAACCCAAGAATTAAATAGATATGCTAATTTCTTTATTTCTTTATACCTTTGTGTGCGAAACAATATACACTGCCTCCCCCAGATTTTCTTTACAGAGGCAACATAGAACTATATGAGTGCCCTGTTAAATTTTGGAATTATTCCAGATTCGTTTGGCCTTTTTTATACATTAATTAAGTTTCTGGTCATTTAATGTGCATAATTCAAATTTGAACTACAAGCACATGCTCTCGTGCACCAAAGTTTATTGAAAAATCACATGTGTGTCCTCGGGTGAATTTCTAGGTCCCATGCAAGAAATGGGAATGAAATTCAAACATCTGGACATCGTGGTTCGACCGAGAACATTGAGAAGCTTGGTTTTAAAATTCTTGTAAATCCAAAACACGCCTGGAAATCATGAAACTTGGCATGGTGTCATGTCATGGTACTACGATGCTGTGGTAAATTTTTTTGTAGAATAGGAATAAGTTTTGGTATAAGTTTCTTGCAAACCGGAGCTTCTCTCAAGAAGGCTCGTGGTTCTGAGATGGAACATGTCACCTTTGTGTGCATAATTCAAATTTTAAATACAAGCACATGCTCCAGTGCACCAAAGCTGGTTGAAAAATCACATGTGTGTCCTCGGGTAAATTTGTAGGTCCCATGCAAGAAATGGAAATGAAATTCAAACATCTGGGTGTCATGGCTCGGCTGGAAACATTTAGAAACTTGGTTTTTTAATTCCTGTAAATCCGAAACACGCATGAAAATCATGAAACTTGGCTTGGTGTCATCACATGGCACCAACATGCTGTGGTAATTTTGCTGTTTGATTTGCGAAGGCGCACACATTAACAATCAACAAAGTCATTTTGGAACAAGTGCTGTCACGTTACAATCGGAGACACAAGTATTATTGAAATAGTGGGCGTTCTATTTACCATGTACGTGCTGCCATGCGTCCCCTTCTTTTATTAGCTAGGAGGCGCCGTGCAGGGTAGCTATTTGAGTACGGGAGGCGTGCGATCAGACCCCTGCGCGTGCTTATCGGGAGGAGAGCCCTTTGACCTCCATCTGCCGTCCACCTCTCTCCCAAGATCTCCATTAATGGCGCCCGAGCCTCTGTTTAATGGCGTGGCAATGTCTCACTCGATTGAGATTTAAGAGAGAAAAAAGAAAATCTGAAAAGAAAATTTTGCACGGATCTTGATGTAAGATCCGACGGACCTATATAGCATCTACTGCGACTTATAGCAAGACTGATGAATATATATAAGGACGACGAGAGTGGATAATAACTGTCTTACATAATTAGGAAGATAATTTAAAAGACCACATGCGGCTACGCCCGAAATACACAAGGGCAAAAGAAGAAGGAAGACGCATACAACGATCTGGCTCGCTAATCTCTACTTTCTTTATGCACTGCAGGTCGCGGAGACTAGTTCTCGTGGCGGGTGATGATCTCTTTCATCAGTTTCATGTCCTTAATATACTGCTTGGCGGCATCCATGGATTCCTCCACCAGCCTGTTGCACTCGATGCGGAGCATGGCATTCTCGTCCATAAGTTTCTTGATGATGACGCCCGTCCTCTACAACAAGGCAGCGGTCTCCTCCTCCTGCTTCGCCCTTCCGGAAATCTTCGCCCTCAGCAGGTCGAGCTCGCCCCGGAGCTTCACATTGCCCTCCCCTAGTTGCCGGATGACGCCGGTAGCCTTGTCCTGCAACCTCGCCCAGCCGGTGATCTGATCCATCTAGCTATGGACCATTGCATGCATGCGCCTGTAAGAGTCCTCGCCTGCCCGCGAGAAATTTTCCCAGGCCGCCGCGGCGCGGCGGGACCTACGTGCTGCTTCGGCGGCGCGGTGGGACATCTCTGCTGCTTCCGCGACGTGGCCGGACCAGTCTGCTACATCGACGGTGCGGCGGGACCTTTGTGCTGCTACTGCTGCGCGGCTGGACATGTCGGCTGCTTTTGCGGCGAGGCGGGACATCTCTCGTGCTTCCTCTTCCATGCTCACCTCTCCCTGGTGGAAATCTCTCGACCTAGAACTCACGCTGGCCCTGGCTTGATTGACTTGATTGTTTTTTGTGGATGAGTAGTCGATGAGGAATGTGCAGTCATCTTAGCATAGTAGTATTTATAACCGAGTACTACTAATATGCTCCTAAGTGGGAAACTGTTTAGGTTGTGATCGGTGTGAACATGTTTGCAATTAAATATAGCGTGGTAGTAGTAGTAATTTGGAATGTGACGAGACGCGCTCAAAATTTATTGACGGTTCTAGTTTCAAAGTGCGGCACTATTCCCGGATGGCATAATGTCGGCACGTTTTCTCGGCCGTGGTGTAGCATATGCCATGGTACTAGTTCTTTTTCTACTGCTGTGTACGTGCAAAAACTAGCACCGTCAGATACATAACTTACGCTTGGCATTCGACAAGAATAGCCTCGTGGCGAGCTTTAGACTAGTCTTTTTTTCAGACGCATAACACCTATCTCTCGGGACTTCTCGCACGCACCATCACTGCTCCCTAGGTCGATGCCACCCACATACACTTGTACTCTGAGAAGAGGTGCACCCACACACTCGTCCTCTCTCACACACGCATTTGTAGCTACGAATTGTAGTGTTATCAACCATCCGATTGGCTCTATCATAGGTTTCACGTTGCTCCTTGGCTTTGAGATTGAGAATTTTAAAACGCGGAGGCTAATATGGAGGCGCGAGGTTTTGGTTAATGTGCGGGCCGCACACGGCACCAACACGACACGAGCTTCGTCTGCTTGGTGCGCATGCAGTCGGGTGAGTTGTCCAAGTATAGACACAACCAGGCCCTCGTTTGTATCCATGCCTCGACTTTGGTTGGTCATAGTGGAGAGTAACATACACTAGTTACTAGTCTATGTTACTAGTACCTTCATAGTGGGTAGTGTCATATAGTATATGCATAATTTGGCGATGAGCGCTCTCTATATGTACCACCTTTTTTCTTTAATTTCATCTTGTTAGTTTGGCTCCATGGCGCAATCCATCGATACTACTACTGTACAAATGTATACATTTTTTAAAAGGCTAGAGGGCGGGGCAGTCTAGCTTGGTCCTTTTCACGAGAGGTGAGGGCCTTTATGATTTGACGGCTCATTACTGCTGGAAGGCGGGCCCTTGTGATTTGACTGCTCGTATAAATCTGCCGACGACCTGAGGAGGAGCAAAGAACCGTGTGGTATACTCAAGTTTTCCACTGGAGTAGTACTACGACGGAGGAGCACGAAACACGGTAGCCCAGTGCCATATGGCGATAAAAAATGATCTAATTTGCTAGTCATCTGATTGTTAGCATTGCTCTATTCATACCTTAGAGAGAACATGACACATGCAGTGAAACACCCGAAGCAAAAGAAGAAACACAGGAGCAAAAGAAGGAAGATTATCACCCAAAATGATCTAATTTGCCGCATAGTCGTAACTGCTTCTTCATCTCCTCCACGACCTCCATCTCCTTGCGCGTCTCCTCTGCCATCTTCTTCATTCTGTCCATGACGCGGGATTTCTCGACGCGAGCCTTCATCATCTGTTCCACGGCCGCATTAGTACCTTGACAGCAGCCGGGTGTTCAATGCGGAGCTTCGCCAACTCCTCCTTCTGTTCCATGACGAGGGCCTGCATCATCTTCATCAAGGAACTACTACTCTCATGCAGCTTCTTCCATCCGGCGTTCTTCTCCTTCAGCAGGTCGAGCTCGTGGCAGAGCTTCGCCTTGTCCTCCTGAGGTTGCAGGATTTCGCTGGTCGCCTTCTTCTCCGAGGCAATGCTCTTCTTCAGCAGTATCACCAAGCCGGCGGTCAACTCCCCCTGCTTATTGTAACACCCCAAGACCAAGACCTCCATTATTGTTGTGTTATGTCCATGCTTCCCTGCTTGTGATGTTTGTTTTATTTTATTTTGCATCATGATCATCATTGTTGTTGCATGTTTGTTGAGTGCCTTGTCATATTTTACTTCTTGCATCATGTTCATCGTTTATTATATTGCATTATGCCATCCTTGTTTGTTTTGCCATGCCTATCTCTTGTCATATTGCTTTTGGTCATTCATGTTGTTGCCATGAGCATCATATGCATTACACTCATCCTTATGTTACATGTTACTTTCATGTTGTGTGTGCATCAGCCCTTGCTATCCCTCTCTCAAGCCATGCCCATGTATCATCATCTCTCCCTTCCTTCTCCCTTCATGTTTTTGCAAGTGACATTATTCCCCCCTCCATTAATGTTCATTTATTTCTTGATGATCATACTCCTTGCCTTATACCTCTCTGCAAAATTTCATTCATTTTGGAGTTGTTTTGGTTGGGTTCAAAAATGGCTCAAGTTTGAATTTCATTCAAACTTGGATTATTTTTCTACCTCTAAAAATGCCCAAAGCAATTTATTCAAATTCTGCACAAATTCTCCAGGGATATTCTCATATCTCTCTCAATCTTCTTCATTATACTTGTGATTTTTCTATCCTGTTTTTCTGTCTAAAGAAAAGAGAAGAAGGAAAGCAGTAGTAGCAACATTGCAGCCCATCTCCCCAGCCCACCTGCACTCACCTTTCAGCCCATCCAAGCCCACATGTGCCGATCCTTCTCTGTTCTTTGTCCTCCTCTGTACGGCAGCTCATCCGGGGGCTCCATGGCGGCACCTCGAATGATATGACGGTTGGAACAGGAGCCCCTGCTCCTACAAAACCTACCCCGTGATCCCCTAGGGTTTCCTCGTTCCTCCTCCTTCCCTTGTCCGCGCTGCCAGCAGGTAAGAGGGCACCCACACGCTGCTTCCTCCGCCACCGACGCCATGTCCGGGATGGGCCGAAGCTCGTCTCCGGCGTAGATTCGCTTGGCGGTACCTCTACGTCCTCACGACGCCTCCACAAACTGTTCCCGCTGCGATCCAAGGCCAGAGACGCCAAGTTCATCACCGTCTTCCTCCTCCGCTTCCTCTTCCGTCACGGGTAGATTTTTTCGCCAAGTTCAGAGCTCCCTCCCGTCGTCTCCGGCGCGTCTCCGTCGACCTCGCAGTGCCCTATGGTGAGCTGGGTAACACCCATTCCTCTCCGTTTCTTCCTCTAGATGTTTGTGTTGGGGATCGTAGCAGAAATTTAAAATTTTCTATGCATCACCAAGATCAATCTATGGAGTAATCTAGCAACGAGGGGAAGGAGAGTGCATCTACATACCCTTGTAGATCGCTAAGCGGAAGCATTCAAGTGAACGGGGTTGATGGAGTCGTACTCGTCGTGATCCAAATCACCGATGATCCTAGCGCCGAACGGACGACACCTCCGCGTTCAACACACGTACGGAATGGAGACGTCTCCCATGCCTTGATCCAGCAAGGAGGAGGGAGAGGTTGAGGAAGAGGGTCCAACAACAGCACGACGGCGTGGTGGTGATGGAGTGGTAGTTCTCCGGCAGGGCTTCGCCAAGCTCACACGGAGGAGGAGAGGTATTGGAGGGGAGGGGCTGCGCCAGGTTCAAGGGTGTGGCCGCCCTCCCACCCCTCCACTATTTATAGGTGGGGAGAGAGGGGGCCGGCCCCCTTAGATCCCATCTAGGGTTGGGGGCGGCGGCCAAGGGGGGGAGGAGTGCCTCCCAAGTCAAGTGGAGGCCCTCCCCCTTAGGGTTTCCCCTCTCCCATGCGCATGGGCCTTGGGAAGGCTGGTGCCCTTGGCCCATTAAGGTTAGGGCGCCCCCTACAGCCCATGCTACTATATTGGACGTGGTGGAACATTTTTCGGACCTCCGGACCCCTCCGGAATCCTCCGGAACCTTCCGGAAGCTTCCCGGTACAATACCGGAAAAAACCGAACTTCTCCCGGAACCCGAACAACAACTTTCCATAAATCTTTACCTCCAGACCATTCCATAACTCCTCGTGACATCCGGGATCTCATCCAGGACTCCGAACAACATTCGGTAATCATATACAAGTCTTCCTAATAACCCTACCGTCATCGAACCTTAAGTGTGTAGACCCTACGGGTTCGGGAACCATGCAGACATGACCGAGACAACTCTCCGACCAATAACCAACAGCGGGATCTGGATACCCATGTTGGCTCCCACATTCTCCATGATGATCTCATCAGATGAACCACGATGTCAAGGATTCAATCAATCCCGTATACAATTCCCTTTGTCTAGCGGTATGATACTTGCCCGAGATTCGATCGTAGGTATCCCCATACCTTGTTCAATCTCGTTACCGACAAGTCTCTTTACTCGTTTCATAACACATCATCCCGTGATCAACTCCTTGGTCACATTGTGCACATTATGATGATGTCCTACCGAGTGGGCCCAGAGATACCTCTCCGTTTACACGGAGTGACAAATCCCAGTCTCGATTCGTGCCAACCCAACAGACACTTTCGGAGATACCTGTAGTGAACCTTTATAGCCACCCAGTTACGTTGTGACGTTTGGCACACCCAAAGCACTCCTACGGTATCCGGGAGTTGCACAATCTCATGGTCTAAGGAAATGATACTTGACATTAGAAAAGCTTTATCATACGAACTACACGATCTTTGTGCTAGGCTTAGGATTGGGTCTTGTCCATTACATCATTCTCCTAATGATGTGATCCCGTTATCAACGACATCCAATGTCCATGGTCAGGAAACTGTAACCATCTATTGATCAACGAGCTAGTCAACTAGAGGCTTACTAGGGACATGGTGTTGTCTATGTATCCACACATGTATCTGAGTTTCCTATCAATACAATTCTAGCATGGATAATAAACGATTATCATGAACAATGAAATATAATAATAATAACTAATTTATTATTGCCTCTAGGGCATATTTCCAACAGTCTCCCACTTGCACTAGAGTCAATAATCTAGTTCACATCGCCATGTGATTAACACTCATAGGTCACATCGCCATGTGACCAACATCCAAAGAGTTTACTAGACTCAATAATCTAGTTCACATCACTATGTGATTAACACTCAATGAGTTCTGGGTTTGATCATGTTATACTTGTGATAGAGGTTGTAGTCAACGGGTCTTGCCATATTCAGATCCCTATGTATTTCGCAAAACTTCATATCATATCGTAGATGCTGCTACCATGTTCCACTTGGAGCTATTCCAAATTGTTGCTCCATTATACGTATCCGGTATCTCTACTCAGAGCTATCCGGATAGGTGTTAAGCTTGCATCGACGTAACTCTTTACGTCGAACTCTTTATCACCTCCATAACCGAGAAACATTTCCTTATTCCTCTAAGGACAATTTTGACCGCTATCTGGTGATCCAGTCCTAGATCACCTTTGTACCCTCTTGCCAGACATGTGGCAAGGCACACATCAGGTGCGGTACTCAGTCATGGCATACCGTATAGAGCCTATGACAAGAGCATAGGGGACGACCTTCGTCCTTCCTCTTTCTTCTGCCGTGGTCAAGCTTTGAGTCTTACTCAACTTCACACCTTACAACTCAGGTAAGAACCACTTCTTTGACTGATCTATTTTGAACTCCTTCAAAAACATGTCAAGGTGTGCGTTCTTTGAAAGTATCATCAGGCGTCTTGATCTATTTCTATAGATCTTGATGCCCAATATGTAAGCAGCTTTATCCAGGTCTTCCATTGAAAATCACTCTTCAAACAACCGTTTATGCTTTCCAGAAATTCTATATC